>NC_044055.1:847700-992700 GCF_902167405.1 Gadus morhua
CACATACAGTTAACAGGCTGTACCCCAGAGGTACTCCTGTAACACATACAGTTAACAGGCTGTACCCCAGAGGTACTCCTGTAACACATACAGTTAACAGGCTGTACCCCAGAGGTACTCCCTGTAACACACGGAATACAGTTACCAGGCTGTACCCCAGAGGTACTCCCTGTAACACATACAGTTAACAGGCTGTACCCCAGAGGTACTCCTGTAACACATACAGTTACCAGGCTGTACCCCAGAGGTACTCCCTGTAACACATACAGTTAACAGGCTGTACCCCAGAGGTACTCCCTGTAACACATACAGTTAACAGGCTGTACCCCAGAGGTACTCCCTGTAACACATACAGTTAACAGGCTGTACCCCAGAGGTACTCCCTGTAACACATACAGTTAACAGGCTGTACCCCAGAGGTACTCCCTGTAACACACGGAATACAGTTAACAGGCTGTACCCCAGAGGTACTCCCTGTAACACATACAGTTAACAGGCTGTACCCCAGAGGTACTCCCTGTAACACATACAGTTAACAGGCTGTACCCCAGAGGTACTCCCTGTAACACACGGAATACAGTTAACAGGCTGTACCCCAGAGGTACTCCCTGTAACACATACAGTTAACAGGCTGTACCCCAGAGGTACTCCCTGTAACACATACAGTTAACAGGCTGTACCCCAGAGGTCACTCAGCGTCACACGATAGCCGAGGGTGTTTGACATCGACCTTAGACCTTAATATGTAGATATGTTGATATATTGTCTTTTTCTTTTCAACATTTAACATTTTTGGGAAATATAATTACAAACAAATGACTGCCGGCGTTTAGGATGAGCCAGGCCTTTTTAAGGGGCTGCTTTAGCCTCCCCTGCCCAGAGCACAATACCACGGGCGCACCCGTTCAGGCAGCCAGAACACGGCCTCCCCAAACAGCCGCCTGGATGTGGGTGTGTGTGTGGTTAGCTGAGCCAGGGTGTGGGCATGTTCCAACCTTCAGGATAATCCACAGGGGTGTGTAGACTAGGGGTATTCACATCTTAAAGTACCTCGACATGTGCTTTGGGGGCGGTGCACAAATAATAGGGCATGTATGTATCGCTGGAGGCTATTTTTAAAAAGCGTAAGTGTAGAGATGGGACTTAATTAACTATTAAAAGACTTCAAAGTGACAACCCTCATGGTTTGGTCCGACTGGGTGGGCACTGGCAAAACTGTTAGGGAAGATATCAAAGTGCTTTTTAGCTCACAAAACGGTTCAGCCATTCAACCCAATCATATTAACGTCAAAAATGTTTTTATTATTTTTGATTTTGACATATTAACATCCTTTAACGCTGTTTTTTAAAGAGCTTTTAAATAAAATGTTTTCCATCATGGCCCTTATTTTTTCTCCCCATTCAACTTTATTTTATCTTTCAGAACCGGAACCAATAAAACACTCCAAGGAGAATGCTAACTACTGTGTCGCTCTTCAAAGCTGTACTTAATTATACCACAGAGCAGGAGAGACATGACTGGAGCTCCTTGTAATTGGCAAGGAGCCGGTCGCTTGTTAAACTTGGCTATCACCAAACTTTCACTTTTCACATCAAGCACATAGCTATCAAATTAAGGGTTATCTTCGAGGTAGCCATTCATGTTTACGTTTTAGACGACAAGCTATAAGTCTTGTTCTGTCATGAAATTCCTGTAATCCTTTCATTTAAATAAATAGCATCAAAAATACCTTCTTGCTCAACTGATGAAGTGTTTTTTTATTGATACTTTACATTTAACTTAAACATCAGAATATTTTTTTAAGATTGGTTCACAAAATTATCATTTATTTATTACGTTACGGTAAAGGAATTCCTCACAAGGACTTTCAACGATTGATTATAAACCTTACCCCTTACTATTTCATCTTCCATCTTGTAAAGCCTAACCCGGTGCAACAAATAGCCAAAGCACTACAAACTGCTATCACAAGACCCTTTAAACAAATCTACACCAGTTCTCTGTCTGTCTGTCTGTCTGTCTGTCTGTCTGTCTGTCTGTCTGTCTGTCTGTCTGTCTGTCTGTCTGTCTGTCTCTCTGCCTGCCTGTCTGTCTGTCTGTCTGTCTGTCTGTCTGTCTCTCTGTCTGTCTCTCTGTCTGTCTGTCTGTCTGTCTGTCTGTCTGTCTGTCTGTCTGTCTGTCTGTCTCTCTGCCTGCCTGCCTGTCTGTCTGTCTGTCTGTCTGTCTGTCTGTCTGTCTGTCTGTCTGTCTGTCTGTCTGTCTCTCTGTCTGTCTGTCTGTCTGTCTGCCTGCCTGTCTGCCTCTCTGTCTGTCTGTCTGTCTGTCTGTCTGTCTGTCTGTCTCTCTGCCTGCCTGTCTGTCTGTCTGTCTGTCTGCCTGTCTCTCTGTCTCTCTCTGCTTCTCCCCTCCAGCCTGTCTGTGGCGCTCGAGGGGGTATGATTGGATAACCACCGGGGGGCCTCTCTGATGTGGCCGCCCTAACCCCGCCCCGCCCCGCCCCGCCCAGCCCCGGGGTGACAGGCCGTGGGTCAGGTGGTAGCAGGGCTTGGCTGCCATTGCAGCTCTTTAATTACACCAGCACACATCTGCTTGTTAAGAAGGAATCTGACATGAGGCCGTGGTTCGTCTCGAGATGGGAGGGGTTGAGGGAGGGGAGTGGACCTCGCACAACCGTGGTGTAAATTAAGCTCAGAGGGACGGCAATTTAACACTTATCTGTTGTTCTATCTTAAGGTATAGACTGAGTGGAAAGTGGAAGTGAAAGTTGCTGGGAAAATGGATGTGAAAAACATTTGAGCATATAACTCCCGGATGTTGCGCTCTACTGAACTTGTTATCAGCAAATGTAATCCCCTTCACCTCTTCTGACTGGAAATGCAGTAATCTAAGCAAACCTTTTCTGAATGACTCTCTGACTCAAACCCAAAGTTATTATCTTAGTTAATAAATTCGACATCAAATCAAGTGTTTTCTATTAATGATCATTGCACCAATATAAATGTTGTTTATTTTAAAAAAAATCTAAAGAAAACATCCCAAAATCCTAAACAGCAAGAGCCAATCAGAAAGTAGGGGGTTTGATTGCATTGCTTGCTTATAGTGTATTTTCAATGAATGCACACTAAAGGCACTTCTTAATACTGAACCCTCCCTCTGCCTGGGTCCGTGAGGGCTCTTCCTACAGTGACGGGCGATGGAGATGCTCACCTTTGCTCCAGCAGATCCAGCCAAGCCATCCTTTCCTTGTGGGCCGGGTTCTCCCTGGACACATCCAGACAGAGATATAGAGCTGCATGGTTTCATATGCTTCACGTATTGTACACATGCAGCATAGAAGGGGACACACATTGAGGCACCGCAGGTTCAATCGACTAAACAACAGATGATATTACACATTCATGTAGTTAATGGGTTTTGGGATAGTTTTGATGCCGGTTGAGAATGCCTATCTCGTCATCAGCAATTTGTACAAATGAACGACCATCGTGAGAACACTGATTGCCTAGAGGTTTTTGAACATCAAGCAGCGGCCATATTTGGAAATCCATGACAGGCCAGGCGAGGCCAAACAGAAGCCAAGCGTGAATATCAGGGTGGTCCCACGAGTCTAATGTTTTCCTCCACACATTACCCTAAGGCCTTCTCTTTCTAGTTCTATTTGAATGACAATTTATATTGAATACTATAGCGATATGATGCAGAACTGCATCAGCTAGAGAAGAGGAGGTCAAAAGAGCCTGAATAAACATTCAATATATTGTCATATAGATATGTAGCTCTGATACCTGTGGCCCAGGTGGTCCGACTGGACCCTGAGATCCTGAAGCCAACGCCTACGATGAGCAAACGACAAGGAGAAAGCAAAAGAACACACAAAGGTATTGAAGACGGTTGCATCAATGACATAATAGTAAAATGAGCAATGTACAGAATACATTCGTTATGATGTACCAGTAATATATCGCTTTTTCCCAGTTTTTTAAGTTGGGAATGATGGATGAAAATGTGCATTGATTTAAGCATCAGCTATGAATGGCTGTACCAGGTGAAAGGGATATCCCTGTAAAACCACAGCATCAGCTACGAATGGCTGTACCAGGTGAAAGGGATATCCCTGTAAAACCACAGCATCAGCTACGAATGGCTGTACCAGGTGAAAGGGATATCCCTGTAAAACCACAGCATCAGCTACGAATGGCTGTACCAGGTGAAAGGGATATCCCTGTAAAACCACAGCATCAGCTACGAATGGCTGTACCAGGTGAAAGGGATATCCCTGTAAACCACAGCATCAGCTACGAATGGCTGTACCAGGTGAAAGGGATATCCCTGTAAAACCACAGCATCAGCTACGAATGGCTGTACCAGGTGAAAGGGATATCCCTGTAAACCACAGCATCAGCTACGAATGGCTGTACCAGGTGAAAGGGATATCCCTGTAAAACCACAGCATCAGCTACGAATGGCTGTACCAGGTGAAAGGGATATCCCTGTAAACCACAGCATCAGCTACGGGGTCTGTTCTCACAAGGCCCCACAGTGAACAGGGTATTTGGCCAATGGCATTCCTCCTTTTCTGTCCTTCCTCCTGGCCAACCTGACCAGAAGGTGGCTGTTGGCGGTGAATACCTTCGTTCCTGTCCCTTGCTGCTCCAAAGTATTCAGTATCTCAAACCCAGGTCCCTGTAAGACACAACAGCATCACACGTTGGTCTGGGGACTCCTGAGATATGATACCATATGTAGTGTTTACCTGGGGTCTGGCACTAGTGAGGTTATAGTGACAAGTGGGGTTATAGTGACTAGTGAGGTTATAGTGACTAGTGAGGTTATAGTGACTAGTGAGGTTATAGTGACTAGTGAGGTTATAGTGACTAGTGAGGTTATAGTGACTAGTGAGGCTATAGTGACTAGTGAGGTTATAGTGACTAGTGAGGCTATAGTGACTAGTGATGTTATAGTGACTAGTGGAGCTATAGTGACTAGTGATGTTATAGTGACTATGAGGTTATAGTGACTAGTGAGGCTATAGTGACTAGTGAGGTTATAGTGACTAGTGAGGTTATAGTGACTAGTGAGGTTATAGTGACTAGTGAGGTTATAGTGACTAGTGAGGCTATAGTGACTAGTGAGGTTATAGTGACTAGTGAGGTTATAGTGACTAGTGATGTTATAGTGACTAAAAGAGCTATAGTGACTAGTGAGGTTATAGTGACTAGTGAGGTTATAGTGACTAGTGAGGTTATAGTGACTAGTGATGTTATGGTGACTAGTGGAGCTATAGTGACTAGTGAGGTTATAGTGACTAGTGAGGTTACAGTGACTAGTGAGGCTATAGTGACTAGTGGGGCTAGAGTGACTAGTGAGGTTATAGTGACTAGTGAGGCTATAGTGACTAGTGAGGCTATAGTGACTAGTGAGGTTATAGCGACTAGTGAGGTTATAGTGACTAGTGAGGTTATAGTGACTAGTGAGGCTATAGTGACGAGTGAGGCTATAGTGACTAGTGAGGCTATAGTGACTAGTGAGGTTATAGTGACCAGTGAGGCTATAGTGACCAGTGAGGTTATAGTGACCAGTGAGGCTATAGTGACTAGTGAGGTTATAGTGACCAGTGAGGCTATAGTGACCAGTGAGGCTATAGTGACCAGTGAGGTTATAGTGACCAGTGAGGTTATAGTGACTAGTGAGGTTATAGTGACCAGTGAGGTTATAGTGACTAGTGAGGCTATAGTGACTAGTGAGGCTATAGTGACTAGTGAGGTTATAGTGACTAGTGAGGTTATAGTGACTAGTGATGTTATAGTGACTAGTGAGGTTATAGTGACTAGTGAGGCTATAGTGACTAGTGATGTTATAGTGACTAGTGAGGTTATAGTGACTAGTGAGGTTATAGTGACTAGTGATGTTATAGTGACTAGTGATGTTATAGTGACTAGTGAGGTTATAGTGACTAGTGAGGTTATAGTGACTAGTGAGGTTTTAGTGACTTGTGGGGCTATAGTGACTAGTGAGGTTATAGTGACTAGTGAGGTTATAGTGACTAGTGATGTTATAGTGACTAGTGAGGTTATAGTGACTAGTGAGGTTATAGTGACTAGTGAGGTTATGGTGACTAGTGAGGTTATAGTGACTAGTGAGGTTATGGTGACTAGTGAGGTTATAGTGACTAGTCAGGTTATAGTGACTAGTGAGGTTATAGTGACTAGTGAGGTTATAGTGACTAGTGAGGTTATAGTGACTTGTGAGGTTTTAGTGACTAGTGAGGTTATAGTGACTAGTGAGGTTATAGTGACTAGTGAGGTTATAGTGACTAGTGAGGTTATAGTGGCTAGTGATGTTATAGTGACTAGTGAGGTTATAGTGACTAGTGAGGCTATAGTGACTAGTGAGGTTACAGTGACTAGTGAGGTTATAGTGACTAGTGAGGTTATAGTGACTAGTGAGGCTATAGTGACTAGTGATGTTATAGTGACTTGTGGGGCTATGGTGACTTGTGAGGTTTTAGTGATAGTGAGGTCATGCTCACTAGTGAGGTTATAGTGACTAGTGAGGCTATAGTGACTAGTGAGGTTATAGTGACTAGTGAGGCTATAGTGACTAGTGAGGTTATAGTGACTAGTGAGGCTATAGTGACTAGTGATGTTATAGTGACTAGTGAGGTTATAGTGACTAGTGAGGTTATAGTGACTAGTGAGGTTATGGTGACTAGTGAGGTTATAGTGACTAGTGAGGTTATGGTGACTAGTGAGGTTATAGTGACTAGTCAGGTTATAGTGACTAGTGAGGTTATAGTGACTAGTGAGGTTATAGTGACTAGTGAGGTTATAGTGACTTGTGAGGTTTTAGTGATAGTGAGGTCATGCTCACTAGTGAGGTTATAGTGACTATTGAGGTTTTAGTGATAGTGAGGTCATGCTCACTAGTGAGGTTATAGTGACTAGTGAGGTTTTAGTGATAGTGAGGTCATGGTCACTAGTGAGGTTATAGTGACTAGTGAGGCTATAGTGACTAGTGAGGTTATAGTGACTAGTGAGGCTATAGTGACTAGTGAGATTATAGTGACTTGTGAGGTTATAGTGACTAGTGAGGTTATAGTGACTAGTGAGGTTATAGTGACTAGTGAGGTTATAGTGACTAGTGAGGCTATAGTGACTTGTGAGGTTTTAGTGATAGTGAGGTCATGCTGACTAGTGAGGTTATAGTGACTAGTGAGGTTATAGTGACTAGTGAGGTTATAGTGACTTGTGGGGCTATAGTGACTAGTGAGGTTATAGTGACTAGTGAGGTTATATTGACTAGTGAGGTTATAGTGACGCTATAGTGACTAGTGAGGTTATAGTGACTAGTGAGGTTATAGTGACTAGTGAGGTTATAGTGACTAGTGGAGCTATAGTGACTAGTGAGGTTATAGTGACTAGTGAGGTTATAGTGACTAGTGAGGTTATAGTGACTAGTGAGGTTATAGTGACTAGTGAGGTTTTAGTGATAGTGAGGTCATGCTCACTAGTGAGGTTATAGTGACTAGTGAGGTTATAGTGATAGTGAGGTTATAGTGACTAGTGAGGTTTTAGTGACTAGTGAGGTTATAGTGACTAGTGAGGTTATAGTGACTAGTGAGGTTTTAGTGATAGTGAGGTCATGCTCACTAGTGAGGTTATAGTCACTAGTGAGGCTATAGTGACTAGTGGGGCTATAGTGACTAGTGAGGTTTTAGTGATAGTGAGGTCATGGTCACTAGTGAGGTTATAGTGACTAGTGAGGTTATAGTGACTAGTGAGGCTATAGTGACTAGTGGGGCTATAGTGACTAGTGAGGTTTTAGTGATAGTGAGGTCATGGTCACTAGTGAGGTTATAGTGACTAGTGAGGTTTTAGTGATAGTGAGGTCATGGTCACTAGTGAGGTTATAGTGACTTGTGAGGTTATAGTGATAGTGAGGTCATGCTCACTAGTGAGGCTATAGTGTCTTATAACGAGAACAAGCAGAAGGGGAGAGGGTGGGTTGGGATGAGGGGGGTGGGGGGGGGTTCAGGTACTCACTACAGGGCCAGGTGGTCCTGGGGGGCCGGGGGTACCCGGAGACCCCATCTCCCCCTACGGACAGAATGACTCTCATGAGTCACGTTAGCTTGTAGCACAAGCCAGACACATCCACTCAAAGCATCGATAACATGATCACATCTACCGTCCTACTCTAATGTTATTAATTAATGTTAATGTTATGATATTATCACATAGTTTAATATCTATAGAACTGATGTTACTTACTTTGGTCCCATTGAGTCCAGACTCCCCTCTGAGTCCGGGCTCTCCCCATTCTCCCTGTAGAACACATCACACTTTAAAATAGATCATGGATATGTAAACAATACGTGAAAACTATGTCCAGCCCAAACGTGATCTGCATTGTAGTTGTTATACTTGGTCCTTTGTTGTTATTTAGAAAGACCTAAAGCATGACACCATTCAGATACCGGTTGACCTTTTTACCTGAAGTGAATTCTAAAATGTTAATATAACTCACTTTCAGGCCAGTCTTTCCAGGATCTCCGGCCAATCCTGGCAGCCCTGGCTTACCCTGTGCGTGGGGTTATGACATTATTAAGCACAGGACTTCAATAAAATGGCTTATTTCAGCGTTTAAGAAAAACATAATACAAGATTGACCGACATCCAGGTTAGAAGGAAATATATGCAATTGTCTATGATGCGCGTGTACACATACACACACACACACACACACACACACACACACACACACACACACACACACACACACACACACACACACACACACACACACACACACACACACACAGTCACACAGGAACACTGCCTATCAGCGTTCCTGTGTGAAGGGAAGGTTCAGTGAAAGAAGGACTCACAGGCTTTCCGTCAGGTCCCGGTGGGCCCTCTCTCCCCTTCTCCCCTCTGAAGCCCTGGGTCAGACACAACACAACCTACGTCAGTGGCAACACTCGATTCAGGCTGTATCCAATCTTTAGAAAATCCCCCCTAAAGGCCTCATATATGATGAAACACAATTCTAGACATGGGTCTTCCACATGTATTATATAATCCCATACAATCTCATAAAATGCAAAAGGCTGCACGACATATTTCAGATTCTTCAAAATATGGCCTATAATAATGGCCCATCTAGTGACGATTAGTATTGTGTTGGTTAATAATAGTATAGTAGTGTTTATACTCATAGAAACATATGGCAGGGTTGAGTTACCATTGGTCCCGGTAATCCGGTCGATCCCCGCTTTCCCATTGGACAGTTACAGCTCTGGCTGGCTGCAGGCTCACGGTTGAGTGGACACTGAGGACCAATGGGTAGGTTGGGAAAAGCTCACGTTTTAGTTAAAAAAAGTAGGGCAGAATTTCATAAGCACAGACTTTGTTATTACCGAAAGACATGATTATACTAACACAATAACAATAAGTTGAAAGCAATGTTTAAAAATCAGTACAATCTTACCCTGTCATCCTCCTGAAAAAAAACAAAAAAACAATGAGGATCATTTGTTTGCATTATGCTTTACATGTAGAATGAAAAATGCACTAAAGAACAGAGCCTTCTGACGAATGAATGACTTGATCATACAACCAACAGCCAGCACCAACAATTCAGCTGGAAGCGATCATGTAAAGAAATTGACTGTTTAAGATATGGGTAAACACACAAACTACATCCTTCAGATTTATAAAACCACATGCACACAAGCACACACGCACACGCACACACACACACACACTCACACACACACACACACACACACACACACACACACACACACACACACACACACACACACACCCACACTTACCACAGAGAAGATTTCACACGCTGTCTCCTTGTCATTTTGTTCAGGGTCACAGTACAGCCTCATCTTCTGCAGCTCCAACTGTGTGTGAACAAACACTTCATTGTACATCAAAGCAGATTAAAATACTTTTATGTGACAAAGTTTCAGTTCAGGCATGAAAATCAGTGCCAAAGGACTTTCAGAACGAGCGTCACAAACTTTTGAGGAATGTGATGTACTTGCATGATTCTTTTTGGGTCTTCGTGGTTGAATGCACTTGTTGCAGTTGACTAGTTGACGTGGTCTGGTGGTCTGACTCCTATGTCGATGTTCTCTACAGTATAGGGTCTGACTCATACGGTCTCCTTAGTCTATGGTGTCTACAGATAATCGTCTGACTCTTATGGTCTCTATAGTCGTTGTTCTGAATGAGCTTCTTTTACATCCAAATAACTTGAGGCCTGGCTGAGTTCTGCTCTCTCGTTCTTCTTCGTCTTCCCTTTTATCTTCTTCGTTGCACCTATTATCTCTTCTAAATACAACCATCCCTGTCTACAACATCCAAACTGTTAATCCCTAACAATCAGCGCTGCACTCTGGAATGAGCTGCAAAAAGCCTTGAGACTGACTACCATGCATCAATTCCTCTTTAGGTTGGAGTCTGTGCGCATGGGATCATTTTCACAGACACATCCTCCTTGAACAATAATGTCTGTATTGTATTTAAAATCCCTCTGTCCAGTGTACCTTATTAATATTGGCTATTTTTGTAAGAAGGAATCTGTTCTCCATTGACATTCCAGGTTGAAGATTGGTTAGATAAATGAATAAAATCTAAACTAAAGTATAGAAACGCAATAAGGATATTCCAAAGGCTACATTACTTTTTGCTTCCAAATGCTTCTTTGTTATCCTATATCCCCGTCTTATTACAAAGTAGTAAATTGTAAACAAACATGTAAGCACAACCGTGGGGACAGCACCCTCTCTGGTGAAAGATACGCTATTGCAACTACTATTACCAATTTAAACAAATTGAATTGAATTTGTGGCTCGAGTACATTGGATGGAACATTGCGGCCATGGTGAAAACTAGGTCAGCTTAATTGCGTCTGCAGTAGTACCGAAAGCTAAAAAGAGGTAGGTACACGATGCAATGCTGACACATTCTCAACATGATGACGAAAAAACACACACCCCTCACTAGATAGAACAAGTCTGGGAAATACAGATTGAGCTGTGAATGTGGGTCGCTCACCACGACACGAAACAGCTGTGAGCAGCTTGGTCTTGACTGGCAGTGCGAGTACGCGCCCATGTTTCTCCGACATTACGGTGGCACGCCAGGTTGTAATTACAGCTTGGGACACACAGTGGCCCACTGTGCCGCTGCTGCTGCTACTGCAGCGGGGCTCGGTGTTTTAAACGAGGCTGTATTTCCGTGCCCACGTGCCGCCTACCTTTTAAGTACTACTACTGTCTTTCAAACATGTGATGCGTTGTAGTTATTTTAAAAACCCCGCAGGCCTGTAGTTCATAATTGGAGTTAAGAGGCATGCAGCTCCAAATAAGTGTGCGGGTGAATATATATATGGCACTACAATATATATATATATATTGGACCAAAACAACACTTATCTACAAATAAGGGATAAACAAACACACAAAATGCGCAAATAAATAAATGAATAAATTTATACAAAAATAATATGTAAATTATTAAATACACATCTGTATATAACATCATTTGTGTATATTTATATATTCATTTATCTGTATGTTTAATCATGCATTTATGTATTTAATTATTTAATCTATTTATAAATGTCTGTCCTTATTTATTTGAGAAAAATTCAATGAGAAAAAACTGCACGAAGCTCACCGGCACAGTTGCCTCCATCTTGACCTTCTTGGCGACCTGAATCTTCCCGTCGATGTAGATGGGAGTGACGGCGCCCAAGAGCTGTTCTTCGACCTTCACCCCGTCCAGGTAGGAGATGACGCGTCCGGACCGAACCAACACCTTCAGCTGATGCCAATCAGTGTCAAACAACCTCTGGGGGAAAACCAGCGCAGCATTTTGGTGAGAATAGTTGGGATATATTGTTTTTAGATGGGTTTTTCTTGTCACCTTTTTTCAAGGAAGACATCCTGAAATGTGTATTGAAAGGATGCTGGACAACTCAGGAATAGATTTCAAAGTAGATATGATATATCTCCCAGAAATCCATCTGGGAGAGGGAAACCTGATGTGTAATTATGCAGGCAGCTTCCTCATTCTGGGGCTACAGGGCTGCTGTACAGGTGTCCCCTTCATTCGTTATCAATAAGCGGTCAGTTATGTTGCATCAATAAATCAATGATCCTGCTGAATCAATGGGTGGCTGAGATACCATATCAACCAATACAAAGTTATGCATGCAATAGCCTCGGATTAACTGAGAGAGGGATTCATCTTATGCAAACCAATGCTCAAGTGGGGTTGGGGTTTGGTTCTAATGAGATAAAACAGGAGAGGGTATCTGAAAGTGGCCGCAGAAGGTACGATTTAAAAAGAAAACATATCTGTTACACTTTTCTATAAAACCTTTGTTAATGTGGACACACTGACACACTGACTTGAGAGAGAGTTTCCTTGACCAGCGTAGCAGCAGTCTAGAGATAAACCATTATCGAGTGTCACAGTGAGGCCCACCAATCAGAGAGCAGGAGCACTGCCCCTGCTCAAGGCTAGCATAGTGTTAGCATCAGAGCTACCTGTATGCCTTTGTTGTTGAAGACGATGCTCTGCTCCTTTTTGCTGAGGCTGGTGGTGGTGAAGATCACAGATCTGGAGACGCCGTTCAGCGTCACGGCCGTCTGGACCCGCCCGTCCCCGGACACGACGCGCAGCAGGTCCAGCTTCATCTTGTGGCACGGGCTCCTCAGACGCAGCGTGGCAACGAACACGTAGGCCCGGGGTAGGCCCTCGGGGAGTATGGACCTGGACACACACACACACACACACACACACACACACACACACACACAGACACACACAGACACACACACACACACACACACACACACACACACACACACACACACACACACACACACACACACACACATGTACGCGCACACACACACACACACAAACACACACACACACACACACATGTACGCGCACACACACACACACACACACACACACACACACACACACACACACACACACACACACACACACACACACACACACATGTACGCGCACACACACACACACACACACACACACACATGTACGCACACACACACACACACACACACACACACACACACACACACACACGCGTACGCACACACACGCACACACACACACACACACACGTACGCACACACACACACACACACATGCACGTACGCACACACACACACACACACACGTACGCACACACACACACACACACACACACACACACACACACACACACACACACACACACACACACACACACACACACACACACACGTATACACGTACACACACACACACGCACACACACGCACATGAACGTTATGACACATCCTACACCACATTATCGATACGGTGCCACGGTGTGTAACGTTGGGCCGCGCCCAGTTACTAGGCGGCAGACTTTCAGAGTGTAAACAGTGTTCTGATGTGAACCAGTAGAGCCCGGCTGACTGGCTGGCGTCAGTGGGAGGGTTACTGGGAAGGTCGATTGTCAGATTCTTTCATTCAACGGTCAATAACTTATATTTGTAGAATGCATCAGTTCTAAGATGTATATTATTGAGATCACTATCAATCAGCATTGGCAATAGATATGTCCAGGGCATTTTAAGCCATGAGCTAGATTGCACAATGCTATTTTAAAGCATCTTTTGACGCTTAGAATCTGGTGTTTACAGGTTAATTGTGACTTATTTCCTATCTTAGCCCCACCTTGTCATATCAGTGAAGTCCAGTTTGGTGTTGAGCAGATAGGCAGGTTGAAACATGATGGATCCCTGCACCTGTAGGGGTCAGGGTTAGGGTCAGGACCTCATGATGACCTTTACCTGGTGGGATACAGTTAACAGAGAGTCCTACTCCACCTTCTTGGCCTTCAGGTCAATCTTCATCCTAGAGAGAAGATCGAAGCCTCTGAACGGGGCCGAGGAATCGGTCGTCTCTACGGGGCACACCGATTCTGAAGTGGGGGGGAGAAGGCCTTGGTTAGTGGGGGCAGCTGAAGAGAAGGTGAAGTCAAAGCATCCTTCATTAAAGCTGCTGTAGGGTCTTCCCTTAGAAGCTATTGCTGGAGTCTAATGTTTTAGAAATGCCATATTTATCTATCAGCTTTAAGCGAGGGAAATTCTCGGTGAGAATGTCTGTTCAGGTTGACTGTAGCTAACTATGGATGAGACCGCTTCCATTCCATAGCTTTTGGCTCATTTCTGGCCAATCAGAGCATCTCTATCCTGATTGGTCGGTATGGAACCATTTACTGTTGCATGCGCTTGTCGAAGCTTTACTCAAAATGACGTCTGTATAAGTAAGTAAGTCTATACTTTATTCATCCCCTTGGGGAAATTCAGGAATACCTGAGGATATCTGACCCTAACTTACTCACCTTCACACAGTTTTTGTTCCAGTTTATCTCTGATGTTGGCGATGGCTGCATAGTTCTCCGCATACAGGACGTAGGTAGATGCCGGCTTATTAGCGATGGACTCCAGCTCAGAGCTGTCAATCTCACTACCGACTCCCACAGCAAACAGAATAATGTTCTGAGCCTGGAGAGGAGGATGACGTACAGAGATGGAGACAAGAGGACCGGTCTGTTGATGGGTACCCCAGGGGTTCACAGCCTGCTAACCCACGCTAGGGACCCGCCATGATTACAATTTAGGTTTCTTAGAGGTCAAATCCAACAAAAATAACTGATGACGGAAACCACTGGGGAATACCAAAGTGTAGTCGCAGGTTACTCTTGCAGACCATTACAAACACCACGGACGCTTCTCTTAATAGAGACGGCTGCCGACGTAGCCACATCTGTTGGAAGACCCCTGACCTTTGCCTCCAGAGCGGCGTCCACGACGTCGTCCTGACTCCGCCCATCTGTCAACACCACAGCGATGCGGTTCCTGGCTGTCCGCGTTCGATTGGACGAGGCAAACACATGCTGGGTCGCGAACTTTATGGCCCGCCCAGTCTAGAGACAAATCAGTCCATTCGTTATCCTCATGCTAATGTTACAGTAAAGGTTGATCTAGCGCTAAATCTCGAGATGATGCGTACGATTTAAAGAGCATCTCTACGACACCTTTGTACTTCCTCCCAGGTAGCCAATGTCCTCGATCGCAGCCACCAGCTCCTGATTGGACAGGTGCTTGCCCAATGGGATTTCAAGGCGGGGCGTGTCACTGTACTGCACCAGTCCCACCTGAGCACACAATAGGAAGAACACACGGTGAATACGAGACCACACCGGACTGGAGTGGAGGAACAGGGGACGGTGGTCGTGGCGATGGTGTGGTCGAACCTGTGTGTGGTGGGAGCTGATGTCGAAGCTGTTGGTGATGTTGACGAGCCACCGCTTGGCGAGCTGGAAGTCTCCCAGTCCCAGACTGGAGGAGCCGTCGACGATGTACACCAGGTCGTTGGCGGTCGTACTGCAGCCTGAGACGGAGCAGGGAGTGTGTGTGTGCGTGTGTGTGTGTGTGTGTGTGTGTGTGTGTGTGTGTGTGTGTGTGTGTGTGTGTGTGTGTGTATGTGTATGTGTATGTGTGTGTGTGTGTGTGAGTGCGTGTTTGTGAGTGTGAGAGAGTTAGAGAATTGGCACACAAAGAGAAAGGGCATGAATGAAAGACAGGTTGACGATTTGCTCATCCTAAAGAAATGTTGTATAATGTTACATGTTATATAATTAACACATAAATGCACATTACAACCATGTATGAGATAATCACAATGATAATCCAGTGCAAGTGCAAAACATGTGATAATAAGACTCATATTACATGTAAACAATGTGATATATTAAAAAGAAGAATAATTGACCCAATGTCCGCCATCATGTTATGTGTTTTCACATGAACACATAATGGCCATAATACATTGTGTGAAGAGATTTTTGCAATACTTATGTTCACTTCTCATGATGGGAAATTATGACATTGCTCAAAGTAAAACCGCAGCTACAAAATACAGAAGTGTCTCAGAAACTCTGTGTTGTCTGAGTAAGTGATTCAAGGTGTTATTCAGAAAGATGCACAATATGTGTGCAAGATACATTTGAAATATCTGCAAAGATATGCAAAGGAATTGTTCATTTTTAGTACTGCCCTCATGGCTGACTCAATTACACATCCTAAAATATCCAGAATCCAATTATCCAGAAGGGGAGAGTATCTAACTAGCGAGTTAGGATTATATAAACTATTAACATTATTATGTAATTCTATTAATACTGAATGCTAATTTAAACAAATTGAAAACATATTGACCTGCTGCCCATCTTGGTCACCCCTCTGGCGATTTATAAATTCAAGGGACCAACCTGGGAAACTTAATTATAAATAAGGTGTGTGTACCATCCACACATTCTCAAACAATGACTTTATTCCCTCATAGTTAAACGTATCAGACCCAAAACTATTTAAATCCAGACATTCTTGGGGCACATAGACAAACCAACAGCAACCCCATCCCACACTCAGCCAACCGTTTCACACCTACAGGTTTGCACGGGCCGACATTACGGACCACATATGATGTCCCGCAGCTTCTGTCGTGGTGACCCTTTATGATCACTAGGACGGATCAAGGGACCTTCATGTCCTCAGATCCTCCGTGAAGAGACAGGTTAGACGAAGAGATCAGCAGATGGGTAATCTTACCAGCTCGGGTGTCCACGTGTAGCTGTGCGCTCAGAAGAGGCACCAGGGTCCATGCTAGGAAGCAGCTCAGGAGCATCCACATCATGTTTGGCTCTGGCAACCTCTGTTTTTCCTCTCAGATTCCTTTTTCTAAATCTCCTAAAAGTGTGTCTAGAATGTGTCCCTCAAAGCCACATGTTCTGAAAACGTCCCTCCTAAGTAACAGAAAGTGGTGTTTTCGAACAACACAAAGGCTAACTTTGCCACCCAAAATAGACCCTAGGGGAGAAGGCTTTTTTTTCTTTACTGTCCGAGAACCTTAATCATAACTGCATTTACTGACCACTCTCTCGCAAAACCTTCGCCACCGTCCAGTCCACCGTGACAACCGAGCGCCCGGAACTATTCTCCTCCAAATCTCATGCAGCGAGGTTCATGTCCCTCTAAAACGTGTTCCTTCAAAATAACACACCACCTCACCTCTACTCTGTCTTGTTAGTTATCGGTGATATTACTCATCAACGGTCTTCCTTAGAAACAATTAAAGCCAGTTGAAACTATTCCGTTGATTTGGTGATGAGCTTAATCTAGCTGGGTGTTCTAGCCGCAGGCTGTTGAGCAGAGCCGGAGCTACGGGGCAGTTCACAGGAGTTCAGAAGCACTAATGTTAGTGTTAGGCAGGCCTTTTATAGCACCGAGAGGGAGGGGTGGGCAGATGAAGGGAGGCAAAGAGAGGAGAGAGAGAGAGGGATGGAGAGAGGGCGAGAGCGAGAGGGAGAGAGTCAGGGAGATGGGGAAGACACAATAACTTTTAATTTGAATGATTGAAGGGAGATGTGGGGGAGAATTGCAGGGTGTCAAGAATTGAATAATGATGATTGGGGGGGGGGGGGGGGCAGTTCATCAATTATCAGGGGAAAGTAAAGATAGGAAGGGAGGGAAGAGGGAGGGAACGAAAAGAAGAACACAACGAAGGGAGCCAAAAAAAGACAGACAGAGACAGAGGGAGCGAGAGAGAAAGGGAGAGAGACAGAGCAGAGAGAGAGAGAGAGAGAGAGAGACAGAGACAGAGGGAGAGAGAGAGAGACAGACCGACAGACAGACAGACAGAGGGAGAGAGAGCGAGACAGACCGACAGACAGACAGACAGACAGAGAAAGAGAGAGCGAGAGAGAAAGGGAGAGAGAGAGAGAGAGAGAGAGAGAGAGAGAGAGAGAGAGAGAGAGAGAGAGAGAGAGAGAGAGAGAGAGAGAGAGAGAGAGAGAGAGAGAGAGAGAGAGAGAGAGAGACAGAGAGAGAGAGAGAGAGAGGGAGAGAGGGAGAGAGCAGCAGAGAGAGGGAGAGAGACAGAGCAGCAGAGAGAGAGAGAGAGGGAGAGAGGGATAGGGAGAGAGAGAGAGAGAGAGAGAGAGAGAGAGAGAGAGAGAGAGAGAGAGAGAGAGAGAGAGAGAGAGAGAGAGAGAGAGGGAGAGAGCAGCAGAGAGAGGGAGAGAGACAGAGCAGCAGAGAGAGAGAGAGAGAGAGAGAGGGAGAGAGGGAAAGGGAGAGAGAGAGAGAGAGAGAGAGAGAGAGAGGGATAGGGAGAGAGAGAGAGAGAGAGAGAGAGAGAGAGAGGGAGAGAGAGAGAGAGAGAGAGAGAGAGAGAGAGAGAGAGTCAGAGCAGCAGAGAGAGAGAGAGAGAGAGAGAGAGAGAGCGAGAGAGAGAGAGGGATAGGGAGAGAGAGAGAGAGAGAGAGAGGGAGAGAGAGAGAGAGAGAGAGAGAGAGAGAGAGAGTCAGAGCAGCAGAGAGAGAGCGAGAGAGAGAGAGGGAGGGTTTTGGTGGAGCATGATTACAGGGCACCGTGGTTAGAATGGTTCCACCCCGCTCTGAAGCCAGGCCCTGGCACCTGTGTGTGCATAGATGTGTGTGTGGGTGTGTGAGTGTGTGTGCAGCTGCCTGTGTGTGTGTGTGTGTGTGTGTGTATGTGTGTGTGTGTGTGTGTGTGTGTGTGTGTGTGTGTGTGTGTGTGTGTGTGTGTTTGTGTGTGTGTGTGTGTGTGTTTGCGTGCGTGCGTGCGTGCGTGTGTGCGAGCGTGCATGCGTGCGTGCGTGTGTGTGTTCAGCATGACATTCTTGGTTAAAGTTTGGCTCTGAGGACAAGGGACTGAATAAGAAGTGTTCCCAAACCAAAACACAACACCTCCATCATTTCAATGGTTTATACTGCAACATGTCTGGGTGGGTGTACAATAGGTTCAATGCACTTACATCTGTGTCAATAATGTGTTTAATAAAATAACATTCACATTTATACGTGACACGACAATCTGATGTTTCTTAAACTACTGCACTTTGAGGGTTGTTTGAATGGAAAGCGATTAAAAGGCTTTCGAATTCATTAAGGCTACACTGTAAGACTTTGATGTAAATTTACAGTAATCTACTCTATTTAGGTTTTACAGTAAAATGCTGTGGAAAAAACATGCATTGTGGGAGTCTCAATGATCGTTCGACCATTTCATCGATCGATGTGTACATTTACAGCCATATACTGCAAATAGCAGAGTCCTGGGAAAAAAATGGTGCCTATTTTATTAAACTCATATGGCGAGATAAGGTTTAGCTAATATTTAATATATAATTAGGTGAGTGCTGCAAGCAGCCCTCAACTATTGTAATTCTTAGGCTTTATTCTTTCTTTCTTTCTTTCTTTCTTTCTTTCTTTCTTTCTTTCTTTCTTTCTTTCTTTCTTATTGTCTACACATTTTGGGACCCAACCACCTCCAAAATGTTTCACCTAGAGACTACAATTTTCATATTTGCTTTTAAAAATATTCTACTTTTAAAATCTTGTGGCGACCGTGGGCGTGGACGCCGGTTCAGAAAGCTGCAAAGGATCCTGGGAGGGGTCGGACTATTACTCGTCAGACTCTGACCTTCTCGCGTCTTCCTGGGCCCTTTGTGGTGGGGACCTTAGGGGGGTTAGTTACTTCGGGGGGACGGATAGGGCCTGTTGGTTGGTTGTTCTTCTGGATGTTTAATTAAAAGGCAGCTCTTCTAAACACTCGTTTTTCTTGAGAAAACACACATTCTGTTCCCCCCCCTCCGAGCTTGCTCTTCTAGGCCGTACAGTAAAAGCTGGTGGGTTGGGACAGGGAGAAGGACCTGTAGCTGATGACCGCAGGACTACAGGAATCGAACCAGGGTCACGACAAACGGCTTTGGCCTTTGTGGGGGAGAGCCTTACAAGGTGACCTCCCGAGCCAGCCAGACTGATTCATGCAGTCCAGTTTAAAGTCTGACCACTTTGTGAGCAAAGTTTTAACATGAGCATTCAGGCAATGTCTCTAGTCCACCTGTCTTTCCTCTATATTCATTCAGACAGGTGTTTATATTATTTCTTTATAATGTCAAGCCTGGCTGGGAGACATAAGTTCAACGGAGCATTGAGTGTTTTTTGACAACTGCTTATGAACCTTTCATTATCTTTATTCCTGTTTGGCCGTTACTTACGTAAATGTTTATTTGTTTACCTGTGGAGTTGTTGACACACCATTCTCTGGATGGATAAAGGATCGACTAATCTGACGACTAGGGGCTGGAAACACGAAGGATAGGGCGCCATCTGCTGGATCGACCCTGTTACTTTGACCTCATGCTGTTCCAGCAAATCAACAAGGACATCGTGGCAATCATAAACAATAAGAACACTAAAGTAATAATGTATGCGCTAGATATCGCAACATATTAATCTGAATAAATTAATCAGCTGAACGTAACAACCCACAAACACACACACACACAAAGGCACACACACACACACACACACACACACACACACACACACACACACACACACACACACACACACACACACACACACACACACACACACACACACACAGAGGCACACACACACACACACACACACACACACACACACACACACACACACACACACACACATACACACTATATACACAATACACAAAGATATAGATACCTAACTCACAAACATAGACAAAAAGATAGAAAGCTCCCATGAAGACGTTTATTTGTTTTGCATAATGGTGACTGACTTCTTGGAAACCACAAAGTCCCTATAGTCATTCACTATCAAGTTATGGTGACTTAACAACCAAAGAAGTCAACTAACGGTCATATAGTGTATCAATAACCAACATAAAGAGAGGAGGGATGGAATGTCAAAGAATAAACAGAGAAGCAGGCGTGTTACATTAAGAATAGCTACTTATATATGTATAGAGATATATCTTGGTTGGTTTGACAATCTGAATATTCTACTTATTAACTGTACAAAATTAAGATATTACAACAATGACAAAAAAAGGAAAAGGAATCCAGTATTGCATGTAGTCCGTGACGGCTCACTGTGTGCATTTTTGTCTCGAAAGCTGGTCACTCTGTAGGTCAGTGAGCACTAAAATCTAACCACTGGAGCATAACCAAGCAAGCGTACCAGTTAGAAGGGCAGACTGTGGCGAGCTGCCCTTGTGGTTCACCACGTTAGATCCCGGGGCAACAATTCTGCAGCCAATAGCAAGAGCAATTGCATATACCGTGTTTCACCAGAGATGGCGATATTGCTTCTCCTTACGGTTACTCTTTGGGAGAACCACCAACGCTGTGTTTAATTGCTCCCCAATGGCTTCCACTTCTCCAGATTTCAAAGTCCCCACCCGTAACCCTTACAAAGTGACCAAATTCGGATGTGTGTGTGTGTGCTGTTGTTAACGCCCTGAACTGAACAAAAGAAAGCAAAGCCATGTTAGCTGAGCACAATTGCACTGATATGGTAAAGCTCATCCCCTATAGATCTCCACAGAGAAGGAATACAACATACCATCTACCATGAGCAAAGCTGTGTTCACGCAAGATTTAACCTCACGCCTTTACATGCAGGCACGCACGCACACACAAACACACACATACACACACACACACACACACACACACACACACACACACACACACACACACACACACACACACACACACACACACACACACACACACACACACACACACACACACACACACACACATTATACCTTTGGATGATGCAGACCATTTAGAATTATTCAGAGCTAGAGCAGGATTTTTACAAAATATATGCTTATTGCTATTATGGCTATTTTATGGTTGTAGTCTACAATATCTATACTATCTAGGTGTCGTTAAACACAGGGGACCGGATCTGTTACAGAACAGATCCAGGGACATGATGTGAAGAGAAAGAGACTAATGTAAAGCTGAATGTAAGAGGTCCGGGAGAAACGTCACACGTTTCAGTTTTACAAAAATCCTGAGGGTTCTTTCAGCGCTTGCATATTCTTAACGTTTTCATTCGAACAGCAGAAAAAAAAACATAATTTAAAAAGAGAACAAAGATATTATTCTTTACAGCTACAGGATCCTGCCAGATTGTACAGTTTTTCCAGCCTTCTCATAAATTATCTATTTATGAAAAGGCACACAATTTATAAAGATATTACAGCTACAGCGTTTATCATCCGTCAATGCAGAGTCCTCATAGAAAATGTGAATATTTATGAGCAACCTGTGAGCGAGGATAGGAGGTAATGACTGTAAAATCCTTGTATCCTTATATGAACTACTTATGGTACTTCATATATAATGGCTCACTTTGCCTTTTCTGAGATCTTCAAATAATGAACGCAACTCATGTGCATGCCACCAGAAATATATACATAATGATCAAACAATGACATACTGACAATCAAACTATTAAAAAAAAGAAAAAAAAAGGGAATTTGCTGAATACATTTCTAGGTAGAGCACTATGAATAGGCCTTGGGTCTTTTGGTTAAAGTGGCAGAACAACACCTCCGCCCACCAGGGGGCAGTCCCACACCGCTTTGGGTTGCAGCAGCACCCTTCAGAGCGTGACCAGGGGCCGCGATCTCGCTACCCAGGCATACAGCGACGCTGAACATGCGACCCACGCAGCAAATACCCAAGCACACACATCGCTATGCAGACGAAAAACATAATCTAGCAAACAAACTTAAATTACTCTTCTCTAAACAAAAAGGCAATCTTAAAAAGCCAACACATATAGTATGTGAAGCCGGTGGGTAGTGACTGAAATGTGGGTTTATTGGCGGAACTCCAGATCGGCGAATCCAGTGAGTCCTACAAGTTTGTCTTTTGTCAGGTTGTGGTTATTTTATGATTCTTATAATAATAACATTGTAAATATTTTTGGTTCCTTACCTAATTGGGTTACAAAAAAGGGCAGATCATACACCTTTAAAACCCCAGGTTTATCTTGGCTACCACGGATGTGACAGAGTAGAAAGTTCACCAGATCAGTTACATGAACGGCCACAATACAAAACAATTCATGAATTATTGAACAGCTAACGCAGATAATGATGTCATGACTGCGAGAGGATAAATCGGTCATTCCTACGAACTATTTCTGTTCTCTGGAGTGACGGAGGGAGCAAGTGGCCACATAATACGTTACACCATCCTGTTTCAAATGCAGGATTTTTTTATGTGACCTCTTCCGGATCAGTCCATCATCCGGGTTCTTTCATCCACATTTCACATAAGAATCTCAAACCAGCGGAGATGACCAAAGAATGAAGGAGGCCCCACTCAAAACGGGGCAGTTTGGACAGGAGAGCAAAAGAGGGACACCTTCATCACGGCCGTTTTTGAAGTCCCAGAAGAATTCATCACATTTAGATTTTACTTTTAGAAAAAATAAAATGATGGGTCGCTCACTCCACAATTCTTCCTCTGCTGTTTAAATCCAGAGCAGTATGCGTAACGATAAATTAAAACTGTATCCCGCATGGCCACATATTATACTTACTCTATAAAAATAAAAATAAATACTGAATCACAGAAGTCAGTTGCGCTCAAGTCGTTCTGTTCAGCAGTAAGCGTGATTTCTGCTCCCTAAGCATAGTCTTAGAAGCGAAGCGGTCTCTTATCCCCGGAGAAACAGATACAGGATCAATATATACAACAGTGGCGTTTCCTTCCTGCGCAGACACACACACACACTGTTTCTTCAAGTGTTTTCAGATCTTCTGGACATGGACATGTGCTTCCCAGTCTTATTGCCATCAATAAGACTGATGTCATTAGTCTTATTGACGTCGATAAGACTAATGACATCAAGTAACCCCCCCCACCCCCCCTTCGGAGACCTTGCTTTTTCACAGCACCTGCCGCTGAACCCCCACACGTCACATGCTGGTTTCGCAGGGCTCCGTCACGGTGCCGTCCAGGCTGACGTGGTTCTCCACCCTCTCGTCTCCGTCCACAAACACCTCCGCGGCCCCCGCCTCTCCGCCCGGGCCGCCCGCCTCCTGGGCGCAGTTGAGCGGGCTGCCCTTCGGGGACACGGGGCTGGCGCTGGACACGGAGCCCTCCAGGTGGTTCTTCCCCCAGCGGCTGAGGCCCGGGGGCTGCCCCTCGCCCTCTGAGCCCCGGGCGCCGCTCTCCCCGCCCCCCTGGAAGCCGCTCAGAGAGGCCTTGCGGGCCTCGCCCTGCGGGGGGGCGCTGAGCGGGCCCTGGGCCCTGTGGGGGCCCTCGTCCGGCCGGGCGGAGGAGGAGGGGGAGGGGGTCGTGACGGGCCTCACCACGGCGATCAGGGACGCGTCGTCTTGGGCGCCCGGCGACTGGCCCTTCTGGGAGTTCCTCTTCCGGGGGGTGCCGTTGCCCCGCAGGGAGCCGCCGTGGGACCCCCCCTCCGCCGCCGCCCGTGTCATGGTGGCCGCCTCCCGCGTCCCGCCGCCGCCGCCCGCCGGACGGCCGCTGGGGACGAACTCGTAGAGCCCCTCCTTGATGACGGCGGCCTGGGCGCCCTCGGAGAGCCGGCGGCCGGACCCCAGAGAGGTGATCTGGCTGAGGTCCAGGGGAGGGGGGACGCGCTGCTGCCGGGCGCCCCCCCCGGGGGGCTGGCTGGCTTGCTCCCCCAGGGGCGACTCCCTGAGGGGGCCCAGCTCGCTGATGGGCATCTCCCGGACCTGGAGGTGGTGCCCCGACGCCGAGGCCACCACCTTCATCTCCATCTGCTCGTCCCCGCCCCGGCCGGCAGTCATCTTGTTGTAGGTGTCCTCGAGCCCCTGGGCGCTCAGGGTCTGGGGGTTGGCCCGGAACGGCGACGGCTTCAGGCGCTCGGGGGACCCCAGCTGCCCCACCTCCTTGTACCGGTTGGGCTGGGAGCGCGCGGGGCTGACGGCGTCGGCGTTGGAGTAGTGTTTGTGGTAGCTCCAGCGGCTGGGCGACAGGTGGTTGTCCACGGGACACTTGCCCTCCTGGTGCTCACCCTTCTCCACCAGCACGTCGGTGAGCTCCATGCTTCGGGTGAAGGCGTCCTTCATGTTCATGGACACGATGCTGCCGTTCCTCTTGGCGCGCTCCAGCGCCTCCCGCCTCTTGATGGCCTTCTCCTGCCGCTTCTGCTCGCGGTAGAACTCGGAGAAGTTGTTGACGATGATGGGGATGGGCAGAGCGATGACCAGCACGCCGGCGATGCAGCACAGCCCGCCCACGATCTTGCCCAGCAGCGTCTGCGGGTAGATGTCGCCGTAGCCCACGGTGGTCATGGTGATGGTGGCCCACCAGAAGGAGGCGGGGATGCTGGTGAACTTGGTGGCGTCCTCGTCCTTCTCGGCGAAGAACACCAGGCTGGAGAAGATCATGATGCCCATGGCCAGGAACAGGATGAGCAGGCCCAGCTCGTTGTAGCTCCTCCTCAGGGTGAAGCCCAGCGACTGCAGGCCCGTGGAGTGACGGGCCAGCTTCAGGATCCTCAGGATCCTCATGATGCGGAAGATCTGCACCACGCGGCGCACGTTCTGGAACTGCAGCACGCTCTTGTTGGACTCGGTGAGGAACAGCGTGACGTAGTAGGGCAGGATGGCCAGCAGGTCGATGACGTTCAGCGGCGCCTTGATGAAGTCCCACTTGTTGGGCGCCGAGAGCAGGCGCAGAACGTACTCCATGGTGAACCAGGCGATGCACACCGCCTCCACGTGGGCCAGGCTGGGGTTGTCGTTGAAGTGGCCGAACTCGTCCACCACCTGCAGCTCCGGCAGGGTGTTGAGGGACAGGGAGATGGTGGACATGATGATGAACAGGATGGAGATTAAGGCCAGGAGCTGGAAGACAGAGCACACCAACGCGGAGGTTGTTATCATGGCTTACGTTATTTTTGACAGTTTTCTCAAAAGTAGGGTGATAGACGGTTCAGCAGAACTGCAAGCTAACATGGATACAAAATAGTAAGAGTAAGAGTATTATTCTGATATTTTATGAGGTAAATCTGACATTATGTTTAATGATAGTAGTGCTACATGGTTTAAAGATGGACACATGGGATAATCCTTTATAATTGTTTGTCTAATTATTATTGTCGTATGATGTTTACAGAGAAATGTGCAAATAAGGGTATAATCCCACACTATCTGTATTTGCGCATTTTCTTTTGTCACAACAACTCAACTTCCTCCATCATTCTGTCTGGACCAGACAATTTGCGTACAGGGCCGCTTCGACCAACTGATATTGCTCTCAATAGCCACTTATTGCAGGAGTCCCTTTTCACACAGGCAATGTCGTCGTAGGACAACCCCAGGTGTCAACTCGGGATACTAATTACGTAGAATTCCCTCAATCTACCCGGGAAGCAGAATTATCTTCTCCAGCTTAGTCCACTATGTGTATCTTTCTACATTAAAGGGGTAGCCCCAGTGTTGAGTGACACCTGTGTTGACCTATCAGGAAGCCTCTGTGGACAGGGTTAATTGATGAGCTGCCCTTTCCCTAATGAACCACGGTTTTTCCGTGGGCAATTTTACGTTTTTCCACGAGGGTGCGCTGAAAGTAGCAGATTATTGCTTGATTCTTCCTGCTGGGGGAGGAAAGAATGAGTAACCACTTCTAACCTCCCTCTATCCGTCCTATAAGTAGCAACACAATCCTATTACAATTATCCCAACATGTCCTACCAAGTGCCACCGGGAGAAACTACTCATTGGCTGCAGAGGCTTAACAACCTGAGTGACCTGCACTCACACTCCTGTCCCAACAGAGCCTCCTGCACAATGCGTTACGGGGAGGAAATATCACATAATGCACCCAAAATCACTGCAATTCCAGATCCATTTTAATTATATGTATTGCTGTAGTTATTATGCTTTTTATTGAAGCGCTGCACAGCTAACAAAGTTGATTAATCACAATTAAAAGTAGTAAAATACCTTCCTGAGTTTAAAACTAAACTAAACACAATTCAAACAAAAACATGACTCTATTTTCTCAATGTCCATGGACTTGATTTCAAAACGTAACAAGTATGCTTGTCCGTCTAAACCATTGTGATTCATCTCAATGAAAACCTTGAGCTTGCCTCAGCTAAAGGTGGCATGCATGGGGTGGCACGCAGGTGGAAGTCACCTTAGCGGCAGCAGAGGTCATGGGGGGGTGCTGCCAGAAGACACAATAAGCCACCAGACATCTGCTCTGATGACGCTGCTGCACACGGAAACGCTCCGGAGCCCAAGAGAGGCGGAGTCTGGGGCGAGGGCACGTCTTACTGACATGAACACACGCACTACAGTTAGATTGCCTTTGATCAAGCCTTTGATATGCCTTTGATCATATCGCTGAGGCTTAAAAGCCCTTGTTTATGATAAATAACAGCTAATAGCTTTAAAGGATTCGCAAACTATATTGGATCAATGTCTGTATTAGGCCTATACAATCTGAGATGGATTTTTCTAGCTGAATAGAAACCAATGGCACGATCACAATAAGTTGTTCTATGAACTTAAATGACCTAATTATAGCTTTAAGCTTCACTATTTACCTGCAGCTTAGCGGACTATAAGGCACATTAACGCGTTGCCTGCATGCCACTTGAGACTTATTGCACTGTTTGGGTTTTCTCCTACTCGAATAAATACAATAAAAGTAACATTCTGAATTACATATTCAAGATTGGGGTAAAGAAACCTGGGCCCCGAGATTAACCAAAGACTAAAATCAAACTCAATAAACTAAATTCAAACACAAGGATTGTAAAATTATGGTCATGGAAGAAGTCACAAAATTGTTTTTTTTTAATAGACTCTTTACTGCTTTTTTTGTAATGGTTTACTTTAAATTTGCCTACTAAATTCAGATTTGAACTCACAATTATCTTTGTATCCTTGATTGTGCTACTACAACCATAGTTAGGGGTGACTTCCATGAAATCATATACTCCATAGCCATAGTCATAGTAAGTATGAATAGGGATTTAGCAATAAATATTGAACAAGACATCATTTTTAAACCAAGCTAATCATGCTTAAGGCTATATCTGCTATGGAATTCAGGGATTCAAAATATATATCTCTTTTTCTAAATTTCAATTACAACCTCAACCTCGACTATTCACATTTATTGGGGGAGATTCGGCTGATTAAACTCCTATGTTGCATTGCTGCTTGACTGCATGACTTTACTGTACTGCTCCACTGCTGCCCATATATTGGCGGGCTGTGGAGAACATAATTAAGGTAATGCACACTAAATGGTTCTGTAGAAAAAGGGATGTCATGTTCAGTTTTAAGATCAAAAAATGCGGGCATTCAACTTATTTTTTTACTCTTTCTTTGACATTTTGTCATAAGGACTCATGACGGTTGACACCTCTTGTGACACTCAAACCAAACCTATGTTCAGTTGAAGTACAGTTTAAGATAGATTTCTATAAAAGCCCTAATTTAACCTATCCTCTAAAGACTGATAATAATAAAATAGAATCGCAGTAAAAAAGCTTATGATATCTCCATGCATTGAACTGCGACCAGGGAGTATTCATGAACAGTGTACAACAAGCTTCTTTCAATCTCCTGACTGAAAGCGTGAGCAGGCTTCCTGCAACTGCACCACGTTGTCACCCTTTGAGGGCAAACAATTAACACCTGCTTCTGGATGCCATTAAAGAGAATAAATATTTTGGAAACATATACCCCAGGTGTGTGTGTGTGCGTATGTGTATGCATAGGTGTGTGTGTGTGTAAGAGAAAGTAGCACTGTAACGCACAGACGGTGTCTTAATGGCTTAATGAAGGCCCTGTGCGCCCTTGAAGTCCCCGTGCCAGATTAAAGCTCCCTGGAACACCCAAGCTGCTTTAGACGCCTGCGCTGAGTTTGGCATTAGAAAAAGTTGATCAAAACTACAACCCAAAGACACGCATGCTGTGTTAACGAGATAACCTCCTCACTTGCACCAATTCGGATCTGATGCAATGTTTCAAAATTCTAAATAATACGTTTTAATTACTGTGTGAGTGGTCCTAATCTGTCTATAGAGTTGGGTTCTCTCTCTCTTCCTACCCATGTTATTCAAAATCGTCCCAAACATGGCTGACTCTCTTTCTTTCCCTTCCCCTGAGTTCTTGCATCACCCGTCACATGATGGATGATGCAACATCTCGAGCACAATTTATGGCCAACAATTCAATGCATTGACTAAAGTAACCCGAGAATATACACATTTTATAGGCCTATATAAACAATTGGCTAAAAATACAAGTCAAACTGTGACCATGAATCGTTGTAGGAGTACTACTTCAAAGATCGAGCTACAGGAAAGATAAAGATCTGTTTGCAAAAATAAAATATAAAGATATGTATAAACAACTTTAGAAGACAGTTGGTGCAAAATGATTTGTGACTCATGCAGAAGTAGATGAGAATGCCTTATAAGCAATGTCATACAGAACTTGACAAAGCCTTAAATATGTGGTCACCGCCACTTCCCTTGGCCCACACCTAAGTGGACTGTTCTGTCTTTGACTTGGCTCAAAGCTAACTCGTCGACCATTAAGTCAACGACGTTAACCAAACCTGCTACAGTGATCCAGTGTTCCAGTGAACGCAGCTACTACAGTTTCCTTGTTAGTCTAAAAGTCAATGTCTGTAAGACACATCAATGGAACAGGACTAAGCAGTCGAGCTAAATGGGTATCATTTGCAGTCATCGACTCGACATGAAGAACACACACACATGAACTCCTCCAGTCCACAAAGTGGTCTTGCTGACAGAGAAATTGTGTGTTTTATTAGAGAGTACTCGGACCGTGCCAAAGGCTCCATTAGGTAAGAGCGGGCTGAGGGGGCGTCTTTATGCCAACGCCAGTTACTCCTCTATAGGTTTGGATTTTGAAGATTGCTAAGCTAGCATGGTCTGTGTGTTCATCAGTACCACCAGAGATGGCACGTCTTTGGAGTGACATTTGGGGACATGGCTCAATGGACATAAGGAAACAAGGAAACAAGGAAAGACAGAGGTTTGAAAGAAAGAATGAGGAAAGAATGAAAGAAAGAAGGAAATATTTAATGAATGAAAGAAAGAAAGAAGGAAGAATGAATGCAAGAAGGAAAGAAGGCAAGATAGGAATCGAGAAAGGTAATAACGAGGCAATAGCATCCAACAGGGTGGAAGGAGGGTGAGGAGGGGCTAACAGGAGGGAAGGAGGCATAGAAGGGGCTAACAGGAGGGAAGGAGGCATAGAAGGGGCTAACAGGAGGGAAGGAGGAGGAAGCCAGGAAAGGAGCAGCCAGCTTAATCAGACTCAGCAGGAAATATGAGCCTGTCTTGATCGATAGCTGGAGGTATTTCTGGAAGTAGGAGACACAGGATCTTTCAGATGGCCTGGGTTTCCGAGGAGTTCACATCGGACATGGATAGGGGGAAGTGCTTCGTTCTTCTTGGGTCTCTGGTTGCTGGTCGGTTTTTCTCTCTGTACCAAACGGAAGCAGTGTTCCAATATGTTTGCATCCTGTTTGTTGGAACTCAAATGATCCTACAGAAATATAATTCCACCTATGTCTGTTTAACCGCAGATATCGGAAAACTCTGAATACTGTTCCCATCCTCCATCCATCCAGCCATCATCCATGATCAATCCTTCATCCATCCATTAATCATCCATCACCCATTCATAAATCATCGATCAATCATCTTTGGATCTAGATGCAATTCAAACTCTTTTCTGGAATCTAGATACAATCAAAATGTACAAAAGGTGGAATCTAGTCATTTCTCTCATTGAAAGATGGGCCAATGTGAGGGAAAGTGTATTTGGGAGATTATTTTTGGAATGCTTTTAAACAGGTGGGTATTGAGAGAGAGAGAGAGAGAGAGAGAGAGAGAGAGAGAGAGAGAGAGAGAGAGAGAGAGAGAGAGAGAGAGAGAGAGAGAGAGAGAGAGAGAGAGAGAGAGAGAGAGAGAGAGAGGGTGTGAGAGAGAGAGAGAGAGAGAGAGAGAGAGAGAGAGAGAGAGAGAGAGAGAGAGAGAGAGAGAGAGAGAGAGAGGGTGAGAGAGAAAGAGAGAGAGAGAGGGTGTTAAAAAAAGAACACACTCTATCTGTATCATTAGTCCTTAGCAGGGGGCATAGCCTATGTGTGTGTGTGTGTGTGTGTGTGTGTGTGTGTGTGTGTGTGTGTGTGTGTGTGTGTGTGTGTGTGTGTGTGTGTGTGTTAGTGTGTGTTATAAATAATACGCTCATGTAAACACTCACACACAACACACAGCGACACAGAGAGAGTAAACAGGAAAGCGGCATTTATGATGATAGTGATTATTCACCAGTGGCTCTTCTTAGCGGTCTGAGTGACACTGCTCTCTAATCACACATATAATGGGCAGCTACCTCAACCCCACCATACTGAACCATACAGAGCCATACAGAACCAATCAGAACCATACAGAACCATACAGAACCAATCAGAACCATATAGAACCATACTGAACGATACAGAACCAATCAGAACCAATCAGAACCATACAGAACCAATCAGAAACATATAGAACCATACTGAACCAATCAGAACCATACAGAACCAATTAGAACCATACAGAACCAATCAGAAACATATAGAACCATACTGAAGAATACAGAACCAATCAGAACCATACTGAACCATACAGAACCAATCAGAACCATACAGAACCAATCAGAACCATACAGAACCAATCAGAAACATATAGAACCATACTGAACCATACAGAATCAATCAGAACCATACAGAACCAATCAGAACCATACAGAGCCATACAGAACCAATCAGAAACATATAGAACCATACTGAACCATACAGAATCAATCAGAACCATACAGAATCAATCAGAACCATACTGAACCATATATAACCATACAGAACCAATCAGAACCATACAGAACCATACCCCCACCATACCTCAATACCTCCACCTCCACCATACCCCCACCATACCTCAATACCTCCACCTCCACCATACCCCCACCATACCTCAATACCCCCACCATACCTCAATACCCCCACCATACCTCAATACCTCCACCATACCTCAATACCTCCACCATACCTCAATACCCCCACCATACCTCAATACCTCCACCATACCTCAATACCCCCACCATACCTCAATACCCCCACCATACCTCAATACCTCCACCATACCTCAATACCCCCACCATACCTCAATACCCCCACCATACCTCAATACCTCCACCATACCTCAATACCTCCACCATACCTCAATACCTCCACCATACCTCAATACCTCCACCATACCTCAATACCTCCACCATACCTCAATACCCCCGCCATACCTCAATACCCCCACCATACCTCAATACCCCCACCATACCTCAATACCTCCACCATACCTCAATACCTCCACCATACCTCAATACCCCCACCATACCTCAATACCTCCACCATACCTCAATACCCCCACCATACCTCAATACCTCCACCATACCTCAATACCCCCACCATACCTCAATACCCCCACCATACCTCAATACCTCCACCATACCTCAATACCTCCACCATACCTCAATACCTCCACCATACCTCAATACCCCCACCATACCTCAATACCCCCACCATACCTCAATACCTCCACCATACCTCAATACCCCCACCATACCTCAATACCCTGACCATACCTCAATACCCCCACCATACCTCAATACCCCCACCATACCTCAATACCTCCACCATACCTCAATACCTCCACCATACCTCAATACCTCCACCATACCTCAATACCTCCACCATACCTCAATACCTCCACCATACCTCAATACCTCCACCATACCTCAATACCCCCACCATACCTCAATACCCCCACCATACCTCAATACCCCCACCATACCTCAATACCCCCACCATACCTCAATACCCTGACCATACCTCAATACCCCCACCATACCTCAATACCCCCACCATACCTCAATACCCCCACCATACCTCAATACCTCCACCATACCTCAATACCTCCACCATACCTCAATACCTCCACCATACCTCAATACCTCCACCATACCTCAATACCTCCACCATACCTCAATACCTCCACCATACCTCAATACCTCCACCATACCTCAATACCTCCACCATACCTCAATACCTCCACCATACCTCAATACCTCCACCATACCTCAATACCCCCACCATAGCTCAATTAAGTTGTTTTTCTTAACCCCAATATAAAGATACTGGTTGTCGTTTCTGTCCTGATAACTGAATCAAGCAGTGAACCATTCTGTTCAAATGGCTTTCTGCGAGAGGTGTCAATGCACGGTGATGGCTGTACATTTTGGTTTGATACGAATACATGAATCTGCAATATATTATATATACCAATGCAGATCCTCAACCACTGTATTGCATATGAACATTCTCTATGACCTAAATGAATCCTACCAGTGTCCTGATGATGGATCACACCATGATAGCTCCGTGTCACCACAGCTGTGTTTCTCCGACACCCAGTGGGGGCCATTAACTAGTGGCTTGGCCCGAGATGTCCTTTGGAGCTAAGTGCAGCACTGTGACATATGCAGCGCACGCCCGCACGAGCGCACGTACGCGCGCGCGCACGCACATACGCTCCCACAACATTATCAGTCATCAGTTACCTTCCACAAAAGCTTTAATGCTTATCACATAACTAGGACTGATTGATATTGGACATGATATTAGGATGTTGTTTTTTTCCCAGGTGTATAGAAATAAAATAAACTATTAATTACTCCTACTGGCTTAATGGCGTCTGCTCACATGGACCCTCACCTCCACCACCGGGGGGGGTGGGGGGTGGGTGCTCCACCACTGGGGGGGGTGGGTGCTCCACCACCGGGGGGGGTGGGTGCTCCACCACCGGGGGGGGGCTGGGTGCTCCACCACCGGGGGGGGGGTGGGTGCTCCACCACCGGGGGGGGGCTGGGTGCTCCACCACCGGGGGGGGCTGGGTGCTCCACCACCGGGGGGGGGTGGGTGCTCCACCACCGGGGGGGGGTGGGGGGATGCTCCACCACCGGGGGGCTGGGTGCTCCACCACCGGGGGGGGGGTGGGTGCTCCACCGCTGGGCGTTGGAGCGCTACAGCAGCAGATGGAAGTCCAAAGCCCCGCTCTGTGACGGTTCAGATTCCTAATCTAGTTATACCCCAGCAGGGCAAACACCATCGCAGACTGAACTGTGCTCAATGTGTCCATGTATCAGTTCAGAGGGGAGTTGTTATTATAATGAGGTGGTTTGTACAAAGAAGACCAAATAAGAGTGCTAGAGTGTGTATGATATACAGGGAATCTGGCTTTGACAAAACAAGGATACGTAACTGTGTCTATATACAGCATATATATATATATATATATATATATATATATATATATAGATATATATATATATATATATGAGAGACAGATGTGATATCAAAACGGCCAATGATTCAGACCTGGTATTAAGTCCATTAATAGCATTGTGGCAAGACCTTTGACAAGGAGTTCTTTACCTTCCCTGACTCTCTCTCTCCCTCTCTCTCTCTCTCTCTCCCTCTCTCTCTCTCTCTCTCTCTCTCTCTCTCTCTCTCTCTCTCTCTCTCTCTCTCTCTCTCTCTCTCTCTCTCCCCCCCCTCCCTCTCTCTCTCCCTCCCCCCCCCCCCCCCTCTCTCTCTCTCTCTCTCTCTCTCTCTCTCTCTCTCTCTCTCTCTCTCTCTCTCTCTCTCTCTCTCTCTCTCTCTCTCTCTCTCTCTCTCTCTCTCTCTCTCTCTCTCTCTCTCTCTCATTGCCCCAATACATGCTCTCCAGGCCAGACAGCACGCGGTCTGAGACAGCACAACCCCTGACAACAGTTATCCTATTTGCAGCAATGGCCCTGGTAAAAGCCCCAAAGGAGATTACCTCCCTCCCTCTCGGCCCACATATCTCTCTCTCCCCCCCCCCTCTCTCTCTCTCTCTCTCTCTCTCTCTCTCTCTCTCTCTCTCTCTCTCTCTCTCTCTCTCTCTCTCTCTCTCTCTCTCTCTCTCTCTCTCTCTCTCTCTCTCTCTCCCTCCCTCCCTCCCTCCCTCCCTCCCTCCCTCTCTCCCTCTCTCTCTCTCTCTCTCTCTCTCTCTCTCTCTCTCTCTCTCTCTCTGGATACGGGTGACTATGCATTGTCACATCAGATTGCCCCTCCTCTCATGGTGACCCCCCACCTCACCAGCCTCACCAGCCCCATCCGCCCCTCCGCCTCAGCCTCGGCCTCAGCCTCAGCCTCGGCCTCAGACGCTCAGGCCCTGCCGGGTGATCCCGCTGATGATCCTGCGTTGTCTTGTGTTCATGGTTCAGCGTCCGCTCCGGCACTCTTTGGTTTTACTATTTTAATGTCATCCCACTCCTGTCTTTATGTAAAGATAGTATTGCTAGTTTTAAAGATGCTATTTAAATAGCCCTCACTTAAATGAATTGGTGATGGGCATGTGTGAATATATCTTTAGTTTTTATACACCTACACTGACTTGCTGCTACAATTCTTCAAAGGACACAAAACATTCACAAATGTGGATCAGGAAGGGAATAAGAAGATTACACGGATTATGTAAACAATGAATGAAACAAATCTCTCTTGTTTGGACTTTTAATATGATGTGTCTTAAAATAGCCAGGAGCGACAGTCCATCTGGTGTGTGTGTGTGCGTGTCTCTCTCTCTCTCTCTCTCTCTCTCTTTCTGTCTGTCTGTCTGTCTGTCAGTGTGTGTCTCTCTTTCTATCTGTCTGTCTCTCTGTCCTTCAGTATGTGTGCATGTGTATGTGAATGTGCGTGTGTGTGTGTGTGTGTGTGCATACGCATGTGTGTGTATCATGTGTGTGTGTGCACGTGTGTGTTTGTGCACGTGTCTATGTGCGTGCGTGCATGTGTGAGTGTGCAAATGTATCATTGTGTTTGTTTGTGTGTGTATGAGTGTGTTAACCTTTCCAGCGATCCTGTCATTCAGACCACCACTATCCTTATCTGTTGCATCAGTGTCAGCGCGTCTGACGGAAAGAGTGAACGCCCTCAGGGGGTCTACTGTACATGGACGTTCCCATAACAGTTGGCATGGAAACCAGCCTATCACTCTAGGCTATTATATATTTAACAACTATTGGCCGAAAGCGGTGTGAATAGTGGGGGATAGCCCTAGTTTGAGATCTCAATCATTGGATATTGCCCAATATCAAGAGATAGCAAAACCAAACATATTGCGCCATCTTAGGAGGTCCACGTGTAGCATGTACTAATATATATACAGTGGTAGATTGCATGACCGTACCACAAAACAGTATCCAGGTCAATTTAGATGGCATTGATATAAATTAATGACGTAAATACAAATCTATGTATTGTCATGATATTCTCACCCTTATCAATAGTATTCCAGCTGCTCTATATTGCATTGGGACTCCAGATACACAACACGCTGAATAGCGGTGTGCTTTTCAGGAGATTAGAAAAGTAACAACAACACACAACGAGCAGATCCAAGACACGCATCATGACTTGTATAAAGCGGGCTGTGGGCCTGTAGCCAGCGATCAATCCCCAGCAGAGGACTTCCAGGCTGGACAAAGCAACTCCTTTGGCTCTGTCTGCTATTCCCAATAAGGCAGTGACCAATACCAAAGGCTTATTCCACGTCCCGGCCCATTCAGGGCCTATTGCGATCTGATGTGACATGTGTCATGGACGACTTGTTTGGTACCATCAGCATCTACCACATTTCCCTGTCTTGCATTATTTAAAGGGCTGCTGATTATAAATGACCCCAATGCTCAATCAGTAGAATCACTATTGTTGTTTATGCCGATGAGTTAACTTGCCGGTTATTTTAGTGTTTAGACTGCATTCATAAACATTGCCTAGATTGCAGCTTTTGAGATCAATGCGGTTTAGTGTGAGCCTTTGCATCACACCGAGAGGAATCAGTTTGGTCCCGAAGTGCCGTCCCTTTCATGTAATGTTGAGAGTATTGATAGTATTTCTCCGTTCATTGATAAGATGGGGTGCACAGATGCTGGAAAAATAACCCCAATGTAAGCTTTGATTCCACAGTTCAAACAGAGATTGACTTTTAGGACATCAAAGACAAGCGCCTCACCACGTCAGCACTTTGAGCAGCAGACTCTGTGGTGTTCCCGGAAGCTAGATGTTATTAACAGCTAACACTTACAGGAAACAAACAAATGGCCTCAAATCGAGTTGAAATTTGGTTTTTCCTGTGTTTTCTCATGAGGACGTTTCAAACGATAATGAGGATGTGGAACATCCGATTAATGGGTGTCCCACTAAAACCCTGTGGAAAGAGATCCGTGCAAAAGTTTATAATGACAACTGATTTTGCTTGTATTACCAAACGTCTGAAAATGACGTTCCTCGTCAATATCACATTAAGTTACAGCTGAAACATAAAGTTGCTGGTACGCTCAATACATCTTTTTAAAGGAATGTATCCTGTTCTTAAGTTGCCCAGGTCGACCAGGTGCAGGCTACTTATCTCTCTCTCTCTCTCCTACCCCACCCCCCTCTTCGTCTCTCTGTCTCTCTCATTGCTTCATAGGTCAAAGAGGATTAGGTGACCGACGGCACTCCAATGGTGGAGCGGGCTCTCTGGTCGACCACTCTGTTAAGGATATTTAGGTGTCGGGTGTGAGGGTAAGATAGGGTTAGTTAGGGGTAGGTGTTAGGGTTAGGCAGGGGTCGGTGTTAGGGTAAGGTAGGTGAAGAAAGGGTTAGGTAGGGACAGCAGTTAGGCTAAGGTAGGTAAGGTGTTAGGGTTAGGGCGAGCTAGGGAAGCCGACTGACCTGGTCCTACCAGTGAAAAGCGCATTGATTGATTCTTATTTAAAGAGGGGGGGGATGGGGGATAACGACTGTACACAATATTTCTTGTCAAACATGAGAGAGAGACCAGAGATGAGAGGAGACAACAGGAGGAGAGACAAAGAGATATAAGGAGAGAACCAAGGATAATGGATGAGAGGAGAGGAGGAGGAGATGCTGAGGAGAGCAGGAGATGAGAAGAGGAGAGGAGAGGAGGAGAGGAGAGGATAGTAGAGACTGAGAGAAGGAGGGGAGGAGAGGAGAGCTGAGGAGTGGAGACCGTGTTGCGTTGCGTCGTACCTTGGCCGCCAGCGAGGAGCCGGGTTTCTCCAGGAGGTCCCAGAGCTTCTGCCTCTTGTCCGGGCAGCAGCCGTGCTCCTCCACGTCGCCGTCCTTCTCCCGCAGCGTCTCGGCCTCGCGCCGCAGCTCCTCGTTCATCTGCTCCTTCTTCTGGTGGTAGCGCGCCTGGCAGCAGGACTCCAGGTAGATCTCGTCGATGCCCCAGTAGTCCAGCTCCTGGCCGAAGGACAGCGCGCACATCTCCTCCATCATGTGCAGCTTGCCCGTGCGGTAGAAGTTGAGGATGGAGGAGAAGGCGCCCGGGTGGCGGTCGAAGAAGTACTCGCTGTCGTTCAGGCTGTAGTCGTCGCAGATCTCCAGCAGCGACTCGTGGGTGTTGCAGTCGCGCAGCCGGCCCAGCCGCGTGCGGGGCAGGCGGTCCAGGGTCCGCCACAGCACCTCGTGGACCAGGCCGCCCACGTTGAGGCGCACGCGCCGCGAGCGCGCCTTGATGCGGATGATGTCGATGGGCTCGGGCGGCAGGAAGGGCGCCGGCGGCCCGCTCCACTGCTTGGCCTTGCCCGCCGTGGCGTTGGGGCCGCCGCCGTAGACGCCGCGGTCGCTCATGGTGGCGAGGAGGTGGAGAGGAGGTCAGGGGTTCGGTCTGTCTGGGAGGGGGGGGGAGGTGAGGGTGAGGGTGGGGGGAGGGTGAGGGTGAGGGTGAGGACGGTGTGTGGCCGCTCACTCAGAGCGCGGGGGGCAGGTGGGGTCCATGGCCCGGCTGGAAGAGAGGGGGGGGGGGGGGGGGGGTGAGTTCACTGTCTGCGAGGACTGAACGGAATGGAACACAGCGTGGTTAACGTCTCAGAGTTGAGTAAAGGGAGCTGGGTGGTTTTTCATTGTTTTGGGTTTTTGGGACTTCAGATGTTGAGTCATTATTGAACGGTTAGGCTGTATGGTTTCCCAACGGCTACGGCCTTGGGGAATGATGTGGTATGATCTTTAACAACATCCTACTACTTGAAAACAGCCAATACTCAACCTTTTTTTTGTGTATTCACAAAATCATTGAAAGCATTTGCTGTCACTACTTCCTCTTTAAATCTTATTGCATTTTAGACAAGACGTGAAAAATGTCAAAAAGTTAAAAAGTTAAAATAGGAAACTGTTAAAACCACTTGCATGAATAAAACGTGGGCTATAAAGTATTGTACCCTATGTTGGATACCATTAGAGGTCATTGGATTATTGTTTTTTCGGTCATTCACAATATCGATGCACATTAACCGCAACAACAAAAAAAGGAAAATGAATGGACGAATTTCACATTTCACTTCTCGGCCCCAAGGGGATTTCTGTCGCTATTTCCACTGTTCCCTGCCTGCTGGAGAATTAGTAGCCCTGTGTGGGCGTTGAGTTTATCTGCTTGTATAAGAAGAGTCCCTAAATCCCCGATAGGTATTAGGCTTCCGTTACGCTCCTTGGTGCGTCCCTGGGTTAATTATAGACTAGAGCGTCTTTCTACACCTGCTGCTGAGACACCATAGGACACACACACACACACACACACACACACACACACACACACACACACACACACACACACACACACACACACACACACACACACACACACACACACACACACACACTTACGTAGGGTACTAAGCGGCTACCTATCTCACGTCACGCCTTCCTCGGACCCTGGCCATGACCCCCCCATCCCCCCTCCAAACACACATAAAGCACGCATTCAATTATATTACCTGAATAATAACAACACAATTAATGATAATAATAGTAATAATAATTTCAAAAAATCTAAGAATGAGTATAGGAATTCAACTATTTTGTCATGATAAGTGTCTGATACTTAGTGTGGATTTATTAGGAGATGGTAGAATACCAGTTGGATACCGTTTAGCTTATTAAAACAATTACAGTCCTATAGCTCATTAAACGAGTTAATCAGACCCGAATTCACAGATCGTCTGGAACCTGAACCATCTCCAACTAAGTAAGAGCCTTATTCCTAATCAGTTGTCCAAGATTAAGAACAGCATTAGCTTCACAAGTTTACCTTGAAATGTCATGATATGATTAAGACACTACTTTAAAGTGCAGGTATTCTTTTATGTTCTTGTAAGATAGAGATTTGATATAATATCGACCCGCAAGTATCATCTAAGAAAGCCTTCCACAGCCGTCATAGATCCATAACTACTGCGCGCCGAGCTGATTGGAGTTGGACCCATGGATGAATACAGTGAATGACTTTGTACCTGCGTAAAAGTTGCTGTCTTTCTCTCTTCAACCCCAACTCTTCGTCTCCACGGGGTGCACGTCCAGGACGCAGAGTTATCCAAGCTTTGGCTTCGCGTCCCATCCGATCCCGGCTGCCCGCCTCCTGTAAGCACACAGACTATTGTCTCTGCTCCACATGTTTCGGGGGTCGCGATCTTCGTGGATAACAGTAAGAACACCTAGGGCAGGGGTGGTGACCTTTGCCGGATCGTCAACATCCTGCAAACTCGGGCCAAAGCGCCGATCGCCATGAAGAAATTAAAAAAGAAGGACCCACTGAGACGCTGCGCTGTGAATCTGATGCCCTGGGGGGAACAGCTACCGTCCGAGCGTGTAAAAATAAAAGGATAAGTGCGCGGAGGGAGGGAGGGAGCGAGGGAGGGAGAGCAGGGGCTAATTGGATTGGAGCGTATAGGCCTGCATCACCAAGGACAGCTCCCGTCCAGAGCCCGCTGCACTCCGGCCAGCTCGCAGATCGATGCGTGAAAAGAAGGCGAATAGATCAGTCTCTATCTTACGACAACTTTCTGCTTGTTTGCAGGACTGTGCTTCGTTAAAAGGAGTGGATGATGTCAGTGGAATTCACCCATGATAGCTGTACAAGTTGACTGCATCAAAACAGAACAAACGAATGCATAAAAGCGTTAGAGGTCAATACGAACTATTTACACAGAATGGAAGATATATAGCCTATGTTATAATATGCTACACGTGTATTTCCTCTAAACAGGTAATACGCTTCCTATGGGACATTATCCACATGAATGCATCCACAACAGCCTCATTAAAACACATACGGAAATCAACTCTCATTAGGTCCAAAACCCACCTTCATTGCATTCAATTCAATATATACGTGTTTTTATTTTTACTGATATACAATGGAATGATAAAAGCAAGGGTATGAATGAAAGTCTGAAGGTGAGAGTGCAGACTATTCTGTAGTGAATGGGAAGTAACCTTCATAAGCTTTGATGTCCAGGGTCAATTCTTCATTAGTTTTCATATGAGTGTGGTCATATTGATTAAGGACGCATCCCCCTCCCATGTCTACGTGGCAGCTTCGTTTAAGGCCTATAAATAGACAATATAGACTTGAGGTCATTCTAACCCGGTTCCCATGCATTCTACAAGGCAATTCAGTGCGTTATCCAGGCGCCTCCATAGCGCCACCCGCGGACACCGGAGGTGGTGCACGCTATTTTATGTTAAAACTCAACGTATTCCAGGGTTTGCACAAAAAAAGAGCGCATTGCTAAAGTGTACTCCTGGCGACAGATTTTCGCTGATGAAAATGTGTGCTTGTGCTAGAGTATAAATATATAAATATCTGCAATACTGCAAGTAGATGGCGCTGTTGAGATGTATCAAATGGTATCAAAGTAAATAGGCCCTTACCAGAGGCGTTGTAGTAGGGGTGAACCGCGGGGTGCATCAGGACGTTCATCATGGTTTAGACCCCTCATTAACTTAATGAGCGGGGGCTGTTTCCCCCCCCAGTGTTGCTCCTCTCTAGTAGGACCTGTTCTTATGGTGCGTTCCAGAGCCCATCCAAAGCAATGGGATGTGGGACTTATCCTACCTGAACTGTACCAGCTCCTACTTGGTGAAGTGGGGGTAGGTCGATCACCCCCAGTTCACTAGTAGGAGGTTCCACTTCGACGGTGGGATGTTCCTCTTCCACAGGCATTCCAGTGCCCTGTTCTCAGTTGGAGGTAGGTTGAGTCCCGCGTCCCACAGGTTTGGATGGGCTCTGGAACGCACCATTAGCCTTCACCATTCCCTCAAAACACTTCAGAGTTGTTGGAATATGTTGTCATTATATACATTTTATAGGTTTAACACACACACTCTGAAGAACACCCTGACTGACCTCAGAGCTCCTCAGTTCCATAAAACCCCCCCCCTTGTTCAAAGGTTAAAGGTCAGCTGTTCACTGCCATAGGTCTCCAGATATTTGATAGGCCTGGCTCTGGAGTGGTGAGATACATGAAGGCTCAGTGTTGGCTAGGCTGAGGTGAGGCTGGTGACCGTGGTGAGGCTGGAGGCCGTGTGGAGGCTGGTGAGATGACCATGTGGAGGCTGGAGGCCGTGTGGAGGCCGGTGAGATGACCATGTGGAGGCTGGGGACCGTGTGGAGGCTGGTGAGATGACCATGTGGAGGCTGAGGCTGGGGACCGTGTGGAGGCTGGAGGCTGGTGACGGTGGTGAGGCTGGAGGCCGTGTGGAGGCTGGTGAGATGACCGTGTGGAGGCTGGAGGCCGTGTGGAGGCTGGTGAGATGACCATGTGGAGGCTGGAGGCCGTGTGGAGGCTGGTGAGATGACCATGTGGAGGCTGGTGACCTTGTGGAGGCTGAGGCTGGTGACCGTGGTGAGGCTGGGGACCGTATGGAGGCTGGGGACCTTGTGGAGGCTGGGGACCGTGTGGAGGCTGGGGACCGTGTGGAGGCTGGGGACCTTGTGGAGGCTGGGGACCGTGTGGAGGCTGGGGACCTTGTGGAGGCTGAGGCTGGTGACCGTGTGGAGGCTGAGGCTGGTGACCGTGTGGAGGCTGGGGACCGTGTGGAGGCTGGGGACCGTGCTGAGGCTGGGGACCGTGTGGAGGCTGAGGCTGGGGACCGTGTGGAGGCTGGGGACCGTGGTGAGGCTGGTGACTTTAGAAACGGGGCAGGAAGGCCTCTTGTTTTTAATTTATTCATCAATAAATCCTGTTTTGAATAAGTTGTTGATGTTCTTTGATGATCCCACGATGTTTCTATGACAACACAGGTAAGACGTCCTCGGTGTGTTGAGGCGTATAGTCATACTCAGGGGCGCCGCTAGGGATTTTGGGCCCCATGAAAAGAATGAAACTTAGTGTCATTATTTTTTCTGTATTATAATTTCATCATCATTAGGGGCCTCTCTGGGCCCCCCTCCATCATGGGCCCCTAGAATCCGTCTCCTTTACCCCCCCTTTTCGGCGCCCCTGGTCATACTCAATGTAGTGTAAGCGAATTTGTGCGTTTTGGCAGTGCAAGTAGTACAACACATTGTAAAAGCGAAGCTATAAACTAATACCAGATTAAATAAACAAAAATAGCGAAACAAGAAGAATATACAAAATTGGTGAAAATTTGTACAAATAAACACTGCAAATTATAATATACAGCAGTAGTGCAAAGTAAAGTATGTTCTTCTGAAGTTTATTATAATGTATTTTACCTGGTTTACTCCATATACGCTTTGCCTTGTTAACCAACATGGTAATCTTTCAAGTTCTCTTAAATGAAAATTGCGTATCCGCGTAAAGTTTCATGTTTTTTCCTACCTGTCATTTTTACAATTGTTATCTTGTGTTTAGTTATACAAATAGGAACAGATTAAACATACATGTTTGTTCTTGCTTGAGTAAAGCTTTTAGAATGGGCCAGCGACAAATGTGGGCCATATACGAACAAACTTTAAGTTGTCAGCGTGGGAACAGAGAGAAGAGATACGAGTGGAGCGAGGGGCCTTCCGGACGTTTTATCTTGGCTTTATGTTCGACTTTCGCCATTATTCGTTTTTTGCAGCAGCTTAGAGTGACTCAAACTCTTCCCCCGGCCTCCCACAGTTCGAAAATATGAATCAGTTCCTTAATTAACAATCTGTAAGGCCGTATCATTCATCTTGTCTTCCTTTATAATGGCGTACTCTAATCGAACAATACTTTTCTGTCGAGGTAATTTAGTCTTGAACGCAGTCTTGCGCATTGCTGCCCCCTACAGGTTTGGGCTGCACAACAACTAGTCAAGACTAAATAAAAAATAAATATATAATAAAATAAATAAATATCTACAAAAAGGTGTTGCTGACAGACAAATGTTTATACAGCACCGTCATCTCTGCAGGGAAGCCAGACGTGTCTTCAGTGTCCCAGACACAAAATGCAAAGACCACCCGCCCCCATCCTAAAGACCCCCGAGGCTGCCTGGAAGCACCTGGAAACACCTGGAAACACCTGGAAGCACCTGGAGTGGGGCAGACCACTTACGCGCCAAAGGCTTTTGCATTGACACGTTAAACAGAGGTTTGATACAAAATAGTTTCACACAAACAACAATCACATGTTTTGGAACCTTTTATTAACTCAAACCTTGCGTCACAAAGAAATTAAATCAAAGATTAAAAGATTTTTTTAAAAATAATGGCGAATGTTAAGGACAAAGTGAGGGGAAATGGCGCAGAGTTGGCCCAACGTTGGTTTCAGTGTCGCTGTTTAAAAAGGCGCTTTTTGTTTTCTGAGGGTCTACCCATGCAAATCAAAAAACTGATGAGTCAATGTTTTTTAGAATTGGTTTCACTCTTTTCATTGTTTGGGCGACCATGAAGCTATACCAAGCTAAACGTGTACATTTGCTGTTCACGTCTTAACAGCAGCGGAAAGAATCCATTAATAAAAACAAGCACAGAGTAAATACAATTTTTGTTTACCCACAACAAAAAAAAGGATTTGGCCGTGCTGACAGGTTTAAATAGTTGAGTTGACCAGCCCTCTGAAGAGGCCTGTGCTACTATCCTACTGCAGTGCTGACCAGTGATATCCTATCTTAAACCCAGCTCCAACAGACTCCAACGGACCTGGGACCGGGGGTTTGCCGGCGGGTGGTTCAACTCAAACCCCAGGAAAGGGTAGCATTCAATACAGTGCAAAACTGCATCGGCGGCTTTGACGCCCACACCTACACGCACCACACACAAACACAAACAAGCTCCCACTCCTTCAGCCCGCGGGACCAAGGGAAGGGCCTCCCCCTCCCTGCCCGAGGCTGGGTCTGGATGTAAGAATGGGAACATTGGAGTGAATGAAGAATCAAACATCTAAATCAAAACAACCAAAGTCAAATCTGTAGTGAATAAAAAAAAATGGTGTGAGCGTTAGACCTCAGATTTTCTTTTAAAATATTGAAAAGCCTTTGTGTGGATACTATGCTTGGTTGTGTGTGTGTGTGTGTGTGTGTGTGTGTGTGTGTGTGTGTGTGTGTGTGTGTGTGTGTGTGTGTGTGTGTGTGTGTGTGTGTGTGTGTGTGTGTGTTCACATGCATGTGTGTCATCATGATCTCCTCTTCCTGGCTGTATCCTCCACTGTACAGTTTCTTTTCCTCTTCAAGTCTGTGTGATCTGGGAATAAACAGGCAAAAAGCTTCTGTATCATAGATCATGCCATTGCTTTCTTGGTAGTGAGCCTAGGAATATATCTGTTTCTAAGACATGACATGTCCCATCTGCCACAACATGTGCACAGACTTTTAGTGGCATCACTTTTATGTATCATTCTTTTTTGATGCACAACCCATTATTTATCTATTTCAATAAATACAGAGTGACTTTCAAAAACCCTTTCCTGAAGAAATGATGCAATAAAACTTCTTAAAAGGATGCCCTTATAACAAGCACACAACACTTATGCAAAGAAAGAAATAATAAATGTTTACACCCTAGTGTTGCTGACATGTGTTGACCACTAGATGGCAGTAAACCCGTGTGCATTAGTGGACCCGTCTCTGGCATCGCAGCCTGCGGGAGCCCAGTGCCTGAGCCAGATCATTGGGATGCTTGACCTTAACCTGGAGACGGGGGGGGGGGGGGCTCTGCTTACCTGCTCCTGAGCCCTGGGCCTCTCTGTGTGAGTCTGCCCGTTTGGAGGCGGGGGGGCTCTGGGTGTGCTGTTGGGACGGGGGGAGGGAGGAGGAGTAGGAGGAGGAGGAGGAGGAGGAGGAGGAGGACATGTGGGGGTACGTATGCCTGCCGGCTCCGCCATCCAGGGCGGGGACGGCTGGGTTGCTGTCTTTACCTGCAGGAGGCGAGAACACAGCACAGCTCCACGTTTAGCACCGCCCCTGGCTCGCCGCGCCGCCGCCGGCCTGGCGCGCAGTGCGTGTGTGTGTGTGTGTGACTGTGTGTGTGTCCGTCTGTGTGTGTGTGTGTGGTGAATTGGCTGATCGTTCATACTAGTAGATCGTTAATAATCCTCGAGTGTCAAACTCAAAATCAAGTTTACCTTCATGATTATTTTTTTATACTAAAGAAAATTACTTTTTCTATTTGAGAGAGTATTTCGAGGAAGAAACTTGATATTCTTCATTGTGTTCAACAATATTTTCAAAGCAAAGATGTACTCTTCCGTTATGGGTAAAATATTATATATTCTGATTGGGAGTACAAGTGAAAATGTTTGCATTCTTTTATCTACTTACATTACATTTTGTTTAGTCATTCATATTATATTTTTTATAATAAACCAAGTTATGAACTGAATTATTATCCAAGTATGAATTATACTAATTAATACTACTGCCAGAAAGAGCCTCTAATCCCATAAAATAAAAGATGATTGGCCTGCAGCAGGTGGCCAGCCATGCAGATACACGGGGAAACAGGTTCAATCTAAATTACATGCAACATAAAATGAACATGCTTCAATAGTTTCCCTTTTTTTAAGCTAAGGGGACATGAGGAAGTTTGTTTTGGGTTAAAAATACAGGCTTGCATTGCAAAATGTTGCTTGCATTGTGTATTCAAAGTGTTTGCCTTTCACAATAATTAGCATATAACTGCAGAAAATAACACAGAAAAAAGGACACATTTCAAAGAGAAGAGAAAAAAGGGGAAATACCTAAGCCCAGCAGAGAGTGGTGCGGAACGTGCAGGAAATCCTGATTAATTTGGGTTAGTTTACACTTAGCATGCTACTTGTCGTAGAAGAGAGGCTGCAGAAAAGCTGATTTTTGAAGAAAGTCTCAAATTGATTATTCATAATATAAAACATTATTATTCATGTCTAAGATCTTTGTGCAAAATAGTGATCTTCATTGCTGTTAACAAGTGTGGTAGTGCTGGAAGTCGAGTGACCTTTGTCTAATCTTTAGTTAAAGCGATTGATTTGGGACGCATATGCTGCTTTCAATACAACTCCTTCAACAACCCCTCCCCTTATTCTGACTGCATTAGTCCCAGTCATGGAGGTCTACCACGCGGTGGAGTGTCCAGCGTGTGGCCGTTTCTGTTGCAGCGAGCACACATGTTACCCAAAACAACCGCCTCTCTAATGATGCAATGATTAATGTCAAAGAAAGCGCACAAGCAAAACCCAGACTTTGACATGCCCAAAACAGGGCGAAAAATTAATATTTATTGGTTAACAAATTACACAAAAATTCCTCCAATTGCCATAAACTGTTTATAGCATTACTTTTCCTTGTACCACATGTGCATCGTTATGCAACGTTTACATTTAAGACTCAACATTTACTGACATACATGCTGATTAAATAGGTACAAAAAAGAAAAACACATAGCAATTAGAACATATCAAACCGCATACACATTCTACCAGCTTTCGCTTCACTTCAAAAAAAAAGATATTAGTAGAGGACAAGCAGAGAGGGACTCGGGAAAATCAAACAGATATTTGGTCAATCTTTTTTTTTTATAGCTTCTCGGAAAGGTCATCTTGGTAATCTTTTTTTATTTTTATTCTCATGCTTAATTTCCTGAATGCACACTGTGTTGTCTAAGCACAGGTCAAAGGCCGGATGCCCGTTGGTGGAAAGAGCGACAGAGCAAGTTAGATATATAGATGAAAACGGAGGAAAAGGAATATGGTGAGACCACGACAAAGTGAAGTGCACACACTCACACGCACGCACACACACACACACACACACAGGCACACACACACAAGCTCATACACACACACTCACACATGACCTAAGGAAGGAGATTTCTAAATTCTATACATAATATTATCAACACTGTGGTCCCAAACTATTTTTTTTGTCAAAATGTCAACACCACCCTGAGCCAAATATAACGACAGCATCAAATCAAAGTACCATCATGTAAAAAAGAAATGCATAGGAAAACAAACTGCCTAAAAACGAAAAGGAAAAGGACTGACTATCAGTGGATAATAAATAAGTGAGGAGATGGTAAGGAAAACAATGCATAAAAACAAATCAATCAAGTACATACATCCGAATAATAGTACAGCACTGTAAATAGCAGTTGTTGCTTTTTTTTGTTTTTGTTTTTCAAGTTTGTGTCTCTTGTGCTGCTGACAAGACAGGAGTGAAACCCGAGCAGGAAGTTAACAGATCTCCTGGTCGCTGCCCCTCCACCCCCCACCCCCCTCCCCCCTCTGTCTGTTTACTTGTTATCCAGTCTCAGGTGCTGTTCCTTACCATTAATGGTGAGCGAGCGGAGCTGACCGTCCTCCTCCACCTCAACTCGCTCCTGCCCGTTCTCCATGATTCTGGAACACACAAAGGTTATTCAGAAACACCTCCGGCATGATGCACATCCCCAATACACGGCCTCATTACCAGTCTCACATCCCCAATACACTGTCTCACATCCCTAATACACGGCCCCATTTACCGTCTCACATCCTCAATACACAGTCTCACATCCCTAATACATGCCCTCATTTACAGTCTCACATCCCTAATACACAGCCTCATTACCAGTCTCACATCCCCAATACAGTCTCAGATCCCTAATACACGGCCTCATTTACAGTCTCACATCCCTAATACACAGTCTCACATCCCCAATACAGTCTGAGATCCCTAATACACGGCCTCATTTACAGTCTCACATCCCCAATACACAGTCTCACATCCCCAATACAGTCTCAGATCCCTAATACACGGCCCCATTTACCGTCTCACATCCTCAACACACAGTCTCACATCCCTAATACACGGCCTCATTACGTGTCTCACATGCCCAATACAGTCTCACATCCCAATACACGGCCTCGTTTACAGTCTCACATCCCCAATACACAGCCTCATTTATAATCTCACATCCCAATACACAGCCTAATTTATAGGCTCATATCCCCAATACAGTCTCACATCCCTAATACAGCCTCATTTACAGTCTCACATCCCCAATACCCAGCCTCGTTCAGTCTAACATCCCCAACACAGCCTCATTTACAGTCTCACATCCCCAATACACAGTCTCACATCCCCAACACACAGCCTCATTTACAGTCTCACATCCCCAACACACAGCCTCACATCCCCAACACAGCCTCATTTACAGTCCACATCCCCTCAGCCTGCTGCGACACAAAACAACAGAAGTCATATGATGTGACTCCTCAGGAGTGCGTCTACCCGCGGCTGGCTTTGTTCAAACTACAGAACGACCCCCAGACGGAACAGAAACCAACGGGCATCACTGGACATTTGGGTGGTGCTTTGGACACACACACACACACACACACACACACACACACACACACACACACACACACACACACACACACACACACACACACACACACACACACACACACACACACACACACACACACCTCTTAGTGGTGATCTTCCTGCCGTTGATGAACTTGGTGGAGGAGGAGACGGAGCGGAAGCTGCCCATGCCGCCGCCGCCGCCGCCACCGCCGCCGCCGAAGGAGGAGGAGGAGAAGGAGGTGAAGCCGCCGCCCCCTAGGCTGCCCATGGTGCTCATATGACCCATGGAGTTCAGCGCGCCGAAGGAACCGAAGCCTGGCGGCCGGGAGACGAGGAGAGGAGGAGACGAGGAGACAGGCGGTCAGGAGAGGAGGACAGGGGGGGACAAAGGGTCAGGGGTCAGGATGACGCAACCCTCAGCTCCTAGTGCTGATTAAGGCCCGATCCCATCTCTACCCCTTACCCCTTCCCCTTACCCCCCCCCCCCAATAGCCCCTCAGTCTCCCAGGGAGCATTAAGAACCCCCCCCCCCCCCATCGCAGGTTAAGAGCGCCCCACATCAATTGATATCCTATAGTAGAAACAAATATTATAATAATTGCCCTTTTTATTTTGCCCTCGTTCCATCGTGTGATTATCAGATTCCTTTCTTTAACGACTCCACCGTCGACGGTGCGGCCGACTCGGCGGGCCGACACCAGAGGTACAGATACAGAGTGCCCCCCCTTCAGTCCTCACCTGGGTCAAACGGCGAGAAGCCGGCGCCGAACGGCGGGAAGCCGCCGAACCCTCCGAAGAAGGGGCCGCCCGTCCGGCTGCGGCTCACGCGGCTGTGGGGGTGCCGCCGGCCGCCGCCGAAGAACGGGTCGTTGGCGAACGGGTCGCCGCCTGAGGACCCACGACAAGACAGAGGGGGGCGGGGTCAGCGGGGGCGCGCTCCAACCGTGGACCCCTTACAGACCGGAGGCCTGACGCGGGGACCAGAGACGTGAAGTTCGAAGGGCTGGAGACCCGAGCTCTGTCGGGGTTAGAGTCCTAGAACTCCGGGTGGGAGTCCCAGAGAAAGGACCAGGTTCCTGTGGGTCGGGTTGGAGCCCCAGAGAAAGGACCAGGTTCCTGTGGGTCGGGTTGGAGCCCCAGAGAAAGGACCAGGTTCCTGTAGGTCGGGTTGGAGCCCCAGAGAAAGGACCAGGTTCCTGTGGGTCGGGTTGGAGCCCGACGTGGGTACCAGAGGGACTGTTGATCTGACACTGTTTATATGTGAAGCACTTTGAGTCTGCCTTTTGTGTGAAAAGTGTGATATAAATAAAGCTTCCGTTCCTATTACATATTTATATCTACGCCCGTCGTCCTGTGCCTGCTCTACTCAACGGGCTGATGCAGCAGGAGGAACTGAGAAGTCCCTTCTTTGATCAGGTATCAGAGTCTACTGGACTTCCCGTTTCTAAAGAAAGACTTTTTTTTCTCCCGCCTACACGTCTCTACTGCCAAATTCCGAGAAACCCGACCCAGAGCTCCAGAACCAGATACAGCGTGCTCCGACCAATCAGGACCGGCTGACAGGCTGGGCCTTGGTTATGTTTCCTGAACACTGTGTTGTGTTTGGTCGAGTGTTCTGGTCTTCTGAACCGGTTACTAAATATGTGGCTACAGCAGACACACCTTGGCTGGAGCGTTTAACAACACTCACGCCCCACGTCAGTCTTGAGTATCTAGGTGTCATCCTGATGAAGAACTGTTCACTGCCGTTCATGCTGAACATGTGTTTAAAGGCAAGCGTGTAGTAAGGCCAGATCCCATTTCTACCCCTTACCCCTTACCCCTTCAAAACAAGGGGGAGGGGTAAGGGGAAGGGGTAGAAATGGGATTGGGCCTAAATCTAATATTTTAGGACTACAAATAGGAATGAAACAACTGAGTCTAGACAGATACATACACAAACCTGGTCGAAGACTGGAGGCATCTCGAAAATAATTGATCAAAGATACACTAGACCACAATAATACCGGAAAACTAAACGTTGAAGAAAATGAATGTCAAGCAGAAGTCCAAACGCTCACCAAAGAATTCCGCAAACGGGTCGGCTCCCCCGAAGAACTCCCTGAACACATCCTCCGGGTTCCGGAAGGTGAAGTTTTCATGGAAGTGGCCTCCGTTGTGGTAACTGCTGCCTGCAGAACCACAAGACAACATCCCATATCAACCCACGTCGGAACACCAGCACCTCCTGCAGACTTGAACCGTCCAACAACAGCACTCTCACCTCCACCACTTCCGTTTGTCAACCCTTCTTTGCCATAGCGGTCGTATAGGTTCCTCTTGTTTGCTGCGAGATACAGAAACAGATTATCACCACCAGTCAATGTATACTAGGATACCGATAATAACCTCCTCTGACCAAACACTTGCTTTTGGTGTTTTTAGTAGGGAAGATGTATTCAATGTAACCGGGGATACAATTGAGTCAGTGTTTGGCTAATGTTGCTTGTCTAGGTCGTGAAGTGCGGAGAGTTGGCTAATGACACTTAGGTTTGCACTTGTTTGTAGTGCAGTAACTCATGTTTTATGACGAATGTTCCTTAAAAAATAAATAATTAAATTAATTATGTTATGCTCTAATGGTTCCAATGTTGGAAATGAAAAAGTCAATGAAAATAGAGTCTATTTGTTTCACTTCAAATGGGATATTTGTGTGGTCACGTACCATCTGACAGGACTTCATACGCCTCAGAGAGCTCCTTGAACTTCCTCTCCGCCTCGTCCTTATTCTCTGGGTTTTTGTCGGGGTGCCACTTCAGGGCCAGTTTTCTGTAACTAAATCCAGTAGCAGAACAAACATCATGTGCATGCCATCACCAGTTGATTAGCTATGGTTACGTAATCCACATGAATGGAAGACGCATCTTCAGTGATCTATTTTTTCTTAGCAACCCTTTGTTTGGCTCTTGATGATAATAAAACACATCACAAGAAGAAAGGGGTTAAGGATTGACTGAACAGTTATCATCTTACAGTAACAATAAGAAAACAAATTAATCCTCAACTGACACTTATTTAAGGATGTACCTCATCCATCATTATATATATTTAAAACGTGACATGGTGACATGAGCTGATATAATTTTTCCCTTATTTGAAGGTTGTCGACACCATGCCATTAACGTCTGAGACTCACGCTTTTTTGATGTCTTCGGCAGAACTCTCTCTCCGAACACCTAGTATCTGGTAATATTCCACCATGGTGAATGGAGAATTAGAGATGTCACAAGGGCTGATCAACCTGGAAAGACACAAACAAAAATGTGGTCAATGATACTTAATTGGTATTTTGAAAGTATAAACAATTAAATAAACTTATGAAAATGGCTTCAAAATTAAGGTCTAAAGCCCTCATTTCTGTAAGGTAGCTTGTGTTGAGTCTATTCATATAATCATGAAATATCTTTGGTGATCACAATTGCTTTATTTGAAAACGTTTTCCTCTCTGTAATCAAATGGAAAATCGCATATTGCTATTCAGTGTACTTCCTTATTCTGTATTCAGTTGATAATGCTACATTCTGCAAGTTCTACCGAAATACTGTGTGCAAATAAAAGTAGTATAAAATGGAGAACAAGTGCGGTGCATAACGGGGAGTTGTGGGGTCATACAGCCTGTTTTTGGTATCTGTTTAAGTAGGCCTTTAATAAATCACACAATATCAATTATAAGAACAATGTTTTACATTCTAACTATACGAAACGACTTAATTCTGAAATTCTCTCATATGTGTATCTGGAAGGTGGTTTTTAATTCAACATTAGGACAACTTTATTGCGGTATTTGACTAGTTGATTGTCATAGCTGATACTGGCTAACAAAACACATTCGCTTGAATGCTTGATTATGTGTCGCTACTGCCAGTTCCAATGCACATTTCTACGGAGTATTTCAAGTCGGTGTTTTCGCCCCCAATAACCCAGATGTACCTCTGGACCCCAACAGCAGGTATATAGAGATCTCGATGTTGTGTTTTGAGGAGATAGCTCCCGTCGGCTAGCTGCGCTAACACAGCCTTTCGTGCTAACGGTGGCTAGCCTCGTTGAACAACAAATCACAGAGGATATACAGACGTATCTACACATACAAACATTTACCTTGCTGGCCCTAATGTCCGATGTGGCTCGATGTATCGTAATGATGAGGATTAACCACCACGAAATTGTATTGTTTGTGTGTAGATGCTAACAAGTTTTCTTCCTGATCAGCAGCCTAGAGGTTGTTATGGATTTGACGTCACATCCGCTTATACATCTTCATCTCTTGCACCGCCACATTATTTTTTTTCGGCCTCAAAATAAGTGATTCACAAATGTAACATTAATGCAAAAATAAACGTTAAGAGACCTGTTTTGTGATCATAGAATTGTAAAGTGTCATTTTCAGTTGTAATATTGGAAGGTAGCTTCGCGATACACTGCCCCCCTCTGGAGTGTTCAGACGAAATCTTTGGTAGTGGGCATGCTTCACATGCATGGTGGCCTAGTATGCTTCTGAAGTGTGATCAAAAAAAAAAAAAAATCTTTGCAGAACACGTAGTTTGATGTGTTGAAAAAATGTATAAATCTTTATTTTACTTAGCAACAGAATCTAATTTCCATTACAGAATTTATTGTTCCCCCATCAAATACCATATAACCCTGAATCAGAATTGCACAAAAAAGATAAGGACGCTTTTCAAACACAAAGGCATTAGTGATTTTCTGAGTAATGACTTCATATGATGGAACATAATTACAAAATTGGCTTAACAGTTTGAATTTGACGCGTGCAATTAGGTGACCAGGATGGTAAATCTTATGAAATATGCTATTCCTTTCATACAGCACTGCTTGTATATCTTAAAATTGTGTACAACTATGAATTTCACGACAGCTTTGTCATTACTAAACCACATTCTGGTCCAAAGAAACAAAATACAAAACAAAACAAAATCATACAATTATCAAATATGATTTTGCTAGGACACTGAGAAAATAATACACCATTGGGCAAATGTAAATTACACCCTTAGAAGAATTAAAAAATAATTAGGAAAGACTTCACAGACCCATAGGTTAACCTGTCGAATACCTGAGAGTAAAATGATGATGACATCAGATAAAAAAGAAAATGGAATGCATTTTTTCCCCAGCAATATTCATCATTCAGGTATGAACTGCTATCATGGATTCCTTTAGGTAAAGATAGGGTAAAGCCTCAATGTGTAGTAAACTAGCAAAATGTGTGAAAGTGAATGCAACAGGAATGCCAGAAGACACAAAAAAATGCAGCAAACCCAGAACAAAAAGTCCTAATAAGGTGCAGAAATGTTATGAGAAATGCGTCAGTGGCTTAGGTATTGGACGACAGGAACGACAGGGGGCGCCATTGTTCAAGAGAACAGGGAAGAAGACATTGATCAAGCAGAATGAAAAGCCTCCTTTCTCCGTGCATCATTTTACATCCCCATCCTGATACTTTGGATGATCTGGAAGATAGCTGTACAGAAAGAAAAAACAACATTGTATTAAATCCAGTTGAGATTACTGTAGTATGTAGATATGATGCCTATAATAATACAAAAAAAACGTATTTTCCTCATTCAATTAAGATTGGAGGATTGCATTATGCCGTCAAATCATTACTTTAAGTTGGTGAGTATTTTAAAAAGGGTATTTAAACACACAAAAGTGAGACCGGGTAAATAATTCATAAGAAATGGAGAAAATTACAGAAAGACTACAGTTGGGAACAGACATGTTGCACCGGTTTTCTGTGCTCTCCGTTATGACAAGGTATGTTTGCATATAATACTACAGTTATTGTAGTGTTCATGCATTGGTGGTAATAGACAGAGGTGGGTAGGAACGCGCTACATTTACTCCGTTACAAATACTTGAGTAACTTTTTGGATAAATTGTAATTTTAGGAGTAGTTTGATTGCAACATACTTTTACTTTTACTTGAGTAAATATTTGAAGAAAGAACGGTACTTTTACGCCGTTCCATTTGGCTACGTGACGGTCGTTACTTTGTTTTTTTAGATATTTTCTTTTATTACATGCGAGATCTATTTCTATCACGTGAATATTCCTTAGCCCAAGTGAAGGAGTTCAAGTACCTCGGGGTCTCGTTCGCGAGTGAGGGTACTATGGAGCGTGAGATTGGCCGGAGAATCGGAGCAGCGGGGGCGGTATTGCGTTCGCTTTACCGCACCGTTGTTACGAAAAGAGAGCTGAGTCGCAAGGCAAAGCTCTCGATCTACCGGTCGATCTTCGTTCCTAACCTCACCTATGGTCATGAGGGTTGGGAGATGGCCGAAAGGACGAGATCGCGGGTACAAGCGGCCGAGAGGCAATTGAATAACGCCTGCACACACACACAGGCACGCACGCACGCACAACGCAGAGTGGTAATCGGGAGAGTTGGGAAAATTCCCTGTGGCCCGTTAACGGGGGGCGCCGGGTCAACGTCGACTCGCAACCAATTCGGTTTTGTCTAGAGGAGTAACTGAGCGCCCCCTCCCGAAGTGGCACAGCCCAGGTCGGCATTGAACTGCGATTGGTCAGAAAGACGTTACAGCTAATGACAACATTGAACTCTCATGCAGGCTCGAACAGAGTGACACACAAACACACACACACACACACACACACACACACACACACACACACACACACACACACACACACACACACACACACACACACACACACACACACACACACACACACACACACACACACACACACACACGTTGATGTATTTAATTTTGCAAAGATTTAATTTGTTATTGTTTTAGTTCAAGGGTTATACATTTTAAAAGACCTTATTTATTTTATTTAAAAGGATGTTATTTACATTATCTTTATTTGAACATTGCTGTTTTATATTTTGTTGGTGTCTATTTTGTACCGTTTGTGTTGCTCTGTTTATTTAAAAAATAAATCGGAGAAACTCAGTACTTGTACTCTTGAGTACTTGAGTAGTCTTTTCACTGCATACTTTTTTACTCTTACTTGAGTAATTATTTTTACGAGTACTTTTACTTCTACTTGAGTAATACTAATCTTAAAGTAACAGTACTTTTACTTGAGTACATTTTTTAGCTACTCTGCCCACCACTGGTAATAGAGGTTAGGTATTTGATGTGTACTTCTCTTGTTTATGTTTTTTTAAATGTATTATCACCAGTGAAGTGTGAAGTGAGGTATTTCATAACAATCGTTATAACAGACATGGGAATACAAGTAAAGAAAGTATAATTGTACAAGCATCTACTCCAAATTGTATGTCCTCTTTATGCTGAATAAAAAAAATCTGTTAAGAAACAATATTTAACACTGTACAGGTAGATAAGATAAGAGAACGTAAGGGGGACATTTGCAGTATCAGAATATGACCCACAGTCTGAACTAAGTGGTCAAATACACTGACAGCCGGACAACATGGTGAGTCAATAAAAAAGGATTTTGAGACTCCAGCAAGCATGGCTAATTCGTGAACCGGCCATCTTGTGCACGTGCAAAAGATGCCAATTTTGGGATAATTATGAGTAAGAAAACACAGTTTAGATTGAAAATAAACCAATTTTTTATTTTTTAAAAAGGGACATATCGTGCCATTTTAATTAGCCTGAAAACTTATCATCTAAAATAACATTTGATAGGATTTATTAATTTCGATAAGACTTGTTATCAACAAGCTGCTGCTTGGTTAACAAACCCAGCTATGTTTGTTTTGTGTGCTAGGTGTACTGGCTGTCCCTGAGAGGGTAAAAGCAAAACTGCAGATAATATACACCTGTGTGAATTAAACCACCTGAAGAGCAAGCCACAAATCTAATCCTTGACAGTTTGTTGTTTAAATAGGCCTTCAATTACAAAATTAAATGATGTTCATAACTAGAAATAAGGTCATTATTATGCGTGCTGCAGATAAAAAAAGAATTGGAATAAGTAGTTCATAAAGATAATCTCAAATCAGTTTAAAAATAAAAGCCATAAACCTAGACACTAGGAATTGGAGCACTTCTAGAGATTTGTGAAAAACGTTACGTGAATATCTCAACGTTTGACAATCATTTGGAAGTTGTAATTTGTTTAAATTGAAACATGAAACTAAGTAACATCCACAACGTAGAACATTGTGAATAGGCGACAACACGTACAAAAGGAACAATGTACGCTTTTTTCCTCCACTGTGTTGTGTAGGCCATAATTCAAGAGGTATTATCGGGCCACATTTGATGGTTGCGTCTAGTCCACAACAATGGATAGCCAACATCGCAATGATCCACGCAGAACTCACCAGAGCCACACACAACAAAGATGAAGAGAGCCAGAAGCCAGGGTCCCACCGCCACCTTCTCATCTTGGGTCCCCCTCTGCGAACAGACAGACACCCATGGGAACAAGTCGTCAGTCTACAGGCCAGCTCACGCACGGAAGGACGACGTGGGCTTCGCCGTATGTCGACCCACATATGTGCATTAAGTACGGTCGAATGATTTTTGAAATTCTATTTGATATCATGAGGGTTCTTTTCAAGTCACTGGACTTCCATGTACCCATATGTCGATAAATGAAACAATCGCAGAGTTCAACATGGGAGCGAAATCGTACGGTTAGTTTAAATAGGTCACTGTATCAGTAGATCTATGAAACAACATCCCATCATCTAGAGGAGCTAGATAACATGATCTAATCACATTTCCCCCCAATAGCTACCTTATAACCTGTAACTAGAAGGAATTAGACAAGTTCTGTACCGATGATTTGGCGACGTTCCCCCTCTGCGTGATGTTTTTGCTGTGTTTTTCGTTGGCCATTCGGATTCTCTGCTTCGCCACCATCTTGCAGGTTATGTTACCTTTCCACCGCTCGTAAGAAAAATACGTGTTTAACAAACTGTTTCTTGAACAGACGTTCTTCTTGGTGTGTAAGTGATCGTGGCCGTCAAATGTTTAAGGCTGAATGCTACGTAGACAAACACCGTAGTCCCCACCCACACAGGAAGAACGTGTTTAAAATGTGGTTTCTTTTTCCGCCCGACAAGTAATGTAGCGGAACAGATTTGTAGACGGGCGCCTCCAGTGGTATTGCAGCCCGTCATTTCAATCACATCATAAACGACTTGCAGCGTATGTAGTGTAGCTCTGCTTCATTTGAAAGTAAATTGACAAATATGAATAATCATTCCTATATGCGAGTCGTCACTGCTATACAAATCCATCTACCTATCTTACATTTATCATACACTGTATATCAATCAGTGTTTTCTTCATTCTTGATCATTTGCCCTTTTTGCTGTAATACAATTTAACATCGGCAAATCTTTAATGGAAAAATGCAACCACAACTCATTAGATTTTTTTAAACCTTTATGTTAAATCATCAAGATCATCAAAGTACTCAATGACTTGTAAATCATTTAGTCCTAGCTCTGTATAATTAAAGTAGTGTACCCACATTAGAATCCATTCATCAGCCCATTAAAGTAAAGCCACATAAAAAGCAATTGTGAAAAAATGTAATGCATGTCATGTCTCTTTCAACCTTCCTCACTCCCACCTGTCACACACGCACTCCCACCTTGGTCACATTGTCGTATAAACGTGAAGGGGAACGATATAAGGTGAAGGAGGAGCACCGTTCAAACAGTCGAGGGTGGACACTAGAGCATAACAAGACTACCGGCTAGAGGCTCCAGTAGGCATCACCTAGGATGCTGTCTGGTAGCACAGCTTCTGTTTAAAGATAAAATCGTTTCTCCACGTGTGTTTTAACAGCACTGGGAAAGCATTCCTTCCTGGGAAGGGAATGTTAGTGCCTGGAGCCAGTTGTGTCTCAGGGGTAAGGCATTACCGCGAGGCATCGGCCACTGGATGATCTATTACAGCAGCTGATAAGACTCCTGTAGCGCTGTACACAATAGTCCTTTGGCTGCTCCCGGTCTTCTGTGGCCTCTGGTAAAGAGGCTTCTTTAACAATGTTGTGATCGATAAATTCATACAAAAGCAGAAACAAACACACGAAAACAAGGAAATGTGAATCTACGTTAGCATTTGGCAAAGTCTATTCCACTGGATCCATCTTCCCCCCCACCCATCTGATAAGACCTCAGTCCCCCCCTGGGACCTGGACCGGGGGTGGTTGACCAGGCTGGGGGTGTTCCCACACAGGACTCACAGCGTTGACGAGGGGGGTCCTGATGACAGCGGTGTCGGGGGGGGGCTCATTTGAGCAGCTTGGCCGTAGCCATGGAGGTCATGGAGGTCATGGTCATTGAGGGCACGGTGATGTCTTTGAAGATGGGCTGCATGATGCCCATGTAGGCCGGCTTGCTCTGGCTCAGGGTCTCGATGATCGTCTGACGCATGTCCCTGGTGGCGTCGCCCCGCACCGCCAGCAGGGCCACGATGTGCTCCTCCCTGGGGGGGGGGGGGGGGGAGGAGGAGGAGGAGGAGGAGGAGGAGGAGAGAGAGGAGGAGGAGGAGGAGGAGGGAGAGGAGGAGGAGGAGGAGGAGGGAGAGGAGGAGGAGGAGAGGGAGGAGGAGAGGGAGGAGGAGGAGGAGGAGGAGGAGGAGGAGGAGGAGAGAAGCATTGGTGACACGTTACAATCAGTCAATCAATTCTCTGTTAACATTAGTTCATTATTATTCAGCGTTACAATAAAGGTTGGGGTTAATTAAATAATGTCTACATGAATACCATAGCTAACATGAAACCATTACCTACTATTAACTGTAAGTCCATTTGTTTTACAGCACGAACTAATGTTAATGATGGTTAATTAATGCAATGTTTCCCAAACTTTTGGGAAACTTTTTTTTCGGGTGAGAATTTGTTGTGCTTGTGTTTGCGGCCATTTGTGTGCTTGTGTGTGTGCTTTTGTGTGTGGCCGTTTGTGTGCGTGTGTGCGTGTGAGTGTGCGTGTGTGCGCGTGCGTACCTGATGTCGGGGTACTTGGACACCAGCGTAGAGACCTCCAGGTAGAGCAGCGTGGGGTCCGTCAGCTTGAAGACCTCCGCGATGGCAGCGATGGAGTCACACAGCCGGTCTGTGTCCTCTCCCTGGGGGGCAGCGGACAGGGTGGGGGGGTGTCAGTGAGCCATCTATCGTTCCTCTTTCCTACGCTACTCTTGGTGCCTGTGCTCTCAGGTCGGAGCCACAGGGTGGGTGTGGTGAATACTACAGACATCGTGGTTTAGTTCACCGGTGGGATTAGGAGACGGGGTGACGGGCCAGAACACGTCGGACCGAACCCCTCAGACGCTAGTGTCTCATCCTGGCCGCTGTTACTGGGGCGTGATTGGCCGAGCAGAGCAGTGCCTGGCTCAACGGTTTAGTGTCAGGGCTCCCTCAGAGAACACGACCTGACCGTCAACATGCTGAGGTATGACGCTGCAACACATCTGCATTACGTTGCAACACATGAAGGGTTCGGCTTATTGAGTCACCTCCGTGACTCAGTGGACTGGGGGAATACAGTTCGTGCGAGTGCTGTGACCAGGAAATGTAAAAAAAGAAAATGTTGTTTCATTGTGGCTCTGAACCACACACGCACCCCAGGCATACGCACACGCACACACGCACACGCACACACACACACACACACACACACACACACACACACACACACACACACACGCGCACACACTGCTTACCGCGGTGAGCTTCCTGAAGAGGAACTTGAACTGCTCCGCCTCCTTCATCATGCGGTCGGCCCCTTCCCGCCGCTCCTCGGCGTTCCTGAAGGTGATCCTCTTCTGCATCACCGCCTTGATGTACTCCACCACTACCCTGCGGTGGGCCTCGCCGCTCATCTCCTGCAACGCACGGCACCAGGGCTATCGCTACGGCAACGCACGGCACCAGGGCTATCGCTACGGCAACGCACGGCACCAGGGCCATCGCTACGGCAACACACGGCACCAGGGCCATCGCTACGGCAACACACGGCACCAGGGCTATCGCTATGGCAACGCACGACACCAGGGCTATCGCTACGGCAACGCACGGCACCAGGGCTATCGCTATGGCAACCACACGGGCAGGCCGTCACCAAGGCTATCGCTATGGCAACCACACGGCAGGCCGTCACCAAGGCTATCGCTATGGCAACCACACGGCAGGCCGTCACCCAGGCTATCGCTATGGCAACCACACAGGCAGGCCGTCACCAAGGCTATCGCTATGACAACACAAGGCTGGCCGTCACCAAGTCTATCGCCATGCAACCACACGGCAGGCCGTCACCAAGGCTATCGCTATGACAACCACATGGCAGGCCGTCACCAACGCTATCGCTATGGCAACCACACGAGCAGGCCGTCACCAAGGCTATCGCTACGGCAACCACACAGGCAGGCCGTCACCAACCCTATCGCTAAGGCAACCACACAGGCAGGCCGTCACCAACCCTATCGCTAAGGCAACCACACAGGCAGGCCGTCACCAACCCTATCGCTAAGGCAACCACACAGGCAGGGCGTCACCAACGCTATGGCAACCACACGGCAGGCCGTCACCAACAGTATGCCAGGCCAAGAGGCGCGGCCATTTTGATCTCATTTATATGGTTTGTTGGGCAATCACAATAATAACGACTATGTTGCCAAAAAAAAAGGCACTATATACTGATATCGTTTTTTCATATTTTAATATTGATACTAATTAAATAAGGTAACTTGAAGAGGTCAAAATTGTATTCTAGTCTGATTATATATGAAAATTTCACATTGATACAGATTCTAGAAAATAATCATTTTTTAACTGTATCAGTGAAATTCAACATTGCTGGCTTGTGTTAGGACACTACTTGTACTACTCATTTTAGAAGTAAGAAATTACCAAGTTAATTTGAGACACTGGGATATGAGCTTGAGATTCACTCTTCGGCCTCTAGGTGTCGCCGTTGCAAAGCCTAATGTAAAAACACATCACAGCTCTTCAAATAATTAATATCCAAACCAGCCAGAACACGGATTTAACCAACTGAAACATGATGAATCTAGATGTATTATGATTAGAGCTGTCAAGCGATTAAAACATTTAATCGTGATTAATCGCATTAATGTCATAGTTAACTCTAATTAATCGCGATTAATCGCAAATTATTTTTCTATGCTAAATATCCCTTGATTTTTTGTCCCATAATTCTTCTCATTTTAATTATCTTATCAACATGGTGAAGTGCATCGGCTTGCCTTGTGCGAATTATTTTTTATTGATAACAACATTGGCATATACACTGATCAAAACAGGACGATACAAAAAAAGAGCCTATGGTGCAATTAAACGACTGCTTTGAACAAATGTAATTTGAACATAGCAGTCAGGCTACTGCTTCTTTGTTTTGAGCCAAAAAAAAAAAAAAGTTTTTTATTTTTTTTATATAAAATAATTGCGTTAATCGCGCGATAAAAAATTTAACGCCGTTAAATTTGGTTTGCGTTAACGCCGTTAATAACGCATTTAACTGACAGCTCTAATTATGATATTATTAAGCCTGCATTGATCTGACTTGGTTTAGGCGTTGCAGCCATACAGCGAAGTCGTCGGTGGGTCATTTTGGTTGCTTGTTTCGATGTAGAATTGAAATAATTGAAGAGGAGCGCCTCACCAGGTTGAAGGGTTTCTTGATCTTGTTGAAGTCGTTGAAGTAGTCCTCCACGGTCACGCAGATGGTGTCGACGGCGTGGGAGCCCAGCAGCCACTTCCTGGTCAGCAGCTCGTTGAGGTGGAGCTGGGCAGGACACAGGCAGGGTTCACCTCCGGCGCCGCCCCAGGGTACCACCTGGACCACCAGCCCTAAGCCTAACCCTAACCCTAACCCTCCATGTCTGGCTTCTGCCCGTCTGTCGGTGTCTTTTTTTTTAAGGTGGAATATAAAACCACCCTGCCTGGCTAAGGCCAGACCTCATCTCAATCGACATTGAGGAGAGCTCTGGGAACCACACGTTCATTTTCTCGTATTTGAGGCGTGGTTTACGATTGCCCGGAGCCGTTGATTGGGCGCTACGAATGGAAAGTAACGAATTACATTACTCGCGTTACTGTAATTGAGTAGCTTTTTTGTGTACTTGTACTTTTTTAACTACTATTTAAAATGTGTAATTTTACTTTTACTTAAGTACATTTTCTTTGGAGTAATGTACTTCGGTACATTTTACAGCACAAGCGTTACTGAGTAAAAAAAAAAACGTGTTCTGGTAATGAATATAGGATGTAAAAAACTGAACGTTGTGCCCCTGCGCGCCGGCAGCTCTAGAATTCTAGCCTAGAACCTAGTTCTTTTATAAAGAGTGTTGGCGCGTACGATCTGTCTCTCACTCAAACGATGATGGCTGACATGGAGGCAGACTCACACACACACACACACACACACACACACACACACACACACAGAGCTCTCTCGCGCTCTCTCTCTCACACACAGACAGCCACAACAGCCAACAAGAGTATTTGTTTGTTTTCTATTTCCATTGTTTATTTATGGAATGTTTGGAAACCTGTTCTTTTTTTTAAATGTCTGCACTTTTGATGAGTCTCTTTAGGTTTTTCTATGAAGATGTTCTGTTAAGATGTTTCTGTGGAATGTTTATTGGCGAGTTGAAACTGAAATGAAACCACAGTCAGTGCACAAGCACTTTTGGCTGAATGTAGCACTATGTAGTTTATGTAGCACTTTTTTAAATAAAAAGAAATGTGTTTTGGAAATGATTTTACCGTGAGTAGTCATTTTGCCATTTGGGGCTGCTCCCTTGCATGGGTGAGGCATAAATGCAATTTTGTTATGTGCAGTGACTGAGCACTGTGTGCTGTGTCACAATGGGAATTTGCCAGGTGGGCTTTCGATTTCCCAGGTGGGCTTTTGCACATCACAGTAGAGGCAGAAAACACTGATTGTAAAAAAGTAACTTTTTACTTTGACTTAAAGTACATTTTAAATTATTTACTTTTTACTTTTACTTGAGTAGATTTTTTGACCGGTCAATTTACTCGTACTTGAGTACAATTTCAACAGAGTAACAGTACTTGTACTTGAGTAAAATATTTTAGTACTCTTTCCACCTCTGCCCGATACCCACATGAATAAAGGTTTAGCCCCATCACACGGGAGGTCCAGGGGTATATCGTTAACCAAGTCAAAACATTGTGCATAGTAGGAATTCGGTGGAGGATGTTAAGGTCTCATTAGAATAAAGGTAATATTTCTCAAGGTTGTCAGAATTTTCTATCCCAATGAATTAGTCAATGAATGATGATCCTATTACATAAACCACATTTATCTTTCCTCAAATGGACTAAACATCTTTTTTAACTATAGTATCTGTTGGACCAGCCCATCTTGCTTTTCAGCCAATCACAACACTGCTTACCTCCAGATCTAGGAACACCTCGTCCAATAGGAACTGGCAACCTTCTTTGGCCACCTCGTTCAGGGTCTTCTCTATGTTAGCGTCGCTAGCGGTGGGCTCAGAGGACTGGGAGTACTTCCTCTTCAGACTGTTGATGGACTCTCTAGGGGAAGCGTAGAGACGGCAATGGTCAATCTGGGGTCACTACAACACACGCATCAACAGGTAATCCCTTTCATTTACACATCAGTGCCCTCCAACCCATGCTAAAAGAGCAGATGTTAGACTTGGTTATCAGTTAATGTGATTGTGTCGGACATTCAACCGACGTATTCTTTGTCCGTGTTGGAACCGTTGCTGTGTGACCTACTTGAACGTCTGGCAGTTGTTGATGATGGCGATCATGTACTGGATGTAGCACTGAGGCAGCTGTCGGTCTCGCAGGTGATCCTCCTTGTAGGCAATGGCCTCCTCTTTATACCTGCAGCACAAATGCATTCCCTCCTTTAAGAGTTAGGTTATGTTGTCTTCCTCCGTGGAAGTTTGGCCCTTTGGTCTTCTGGACCAGGAGGATCATCTATCCTTCGCTCAAATGTTTTGTATTTGTTGCAGTTTTTTTGTCTTATAATGCTGACGGCGGAAATAACTCTGGTAGAATGCACTACATAATTCCAACCGTTTGTTATGTCTTTAGAACTCCAAACGCAAGTGAATCAAATATATGCTGTTAATTTTCAAAAGCGTCAACATTTAAACGTCAACTTTGCACTCTCAGGGAAGCACAGCTTGGAGCAGGTGAGGGGCAGAGAACACACCTGATGAGGAAGGTGTTCATCTGTTTGAGGCACAGCTTCAGAACCTGCTCTTTGAAGCCTTCGTTGATCTGGGCTGCCACCTGCAGGTTCTGCTCAAACATCTGGAGAGGGAGAGAGAGTTAAACCTGGAGGTTCAGCTAAAACATCTGGAGAGAGGGAGAGAGTTAAACCTGGAGGTTCAGCTAAAACATCTGGAGAGTGGGTGAGAGAGTTAAACCTGGAGGTTCAGCTAAAACATCTGGAGAGAGGGAGAGAGTTAAACCTTGAGGTTCTGCTCAAACATCTGGAGAGCGGGTGAGTGTGTGAGTGAGTGTGAGAGTGAGAGTGAGTGAGTGAGAGACAGAGACATACAGACAGACAGACAGACAGACAGACAGACAGACAGACAGACAGACAGACAGACAGACAGACAGACAGACAGACAGACAGACAGACAGACAGAAACAAAGAAGTTCTGCTAAAACATGGCAGCAGGGAGAGGAGATGACGGGCCGTCTCTGTGAGACTCACCTGGAAGACGATGGCCGGCAGCGTGGTCTGGTAGTATCCGTCTTGGTCTGCCTCTGGTTCCGTGTCCTTCTGCCAGTCCTTCTTGTCCGTTTCCAGAGCCTTGCGCAGCCAGCCAGTTATATTAGACTGTAGGGAGAAGGAGGGGGTACGGTCACACATCAACTGGAGTCTAAAACCCCCCATTCTGTCAGAGCATTATTTGACCTGTAGATGGCAGCACACTAGGGTACAGTAACTCCTTAAAAGTGAAGGCCATGAATTCTTTGTGTTTGAATCATACGGAAATAAAGTATCTTGTGCTTCTAGTGATGGTGAAGGAAATATAATGAAATGGTGCAAGACTTGAGGCTTTCTTAATTTCTATGTGCATGCATTTCCATAATAAGAGTATAGCATTGCAGTCTACGGTTAAGCACAGTATAATACAACATTATATATTTATAATACTGCATTGTGCCTAATGCCAGTAACTCTGATTGACGCTAGTCCCAGCCTATGAGAGCTCAGATTCCCCGGGGGCCGGGCCGTCCCGGGCCTCCCCATTGGCCGCTGCTCACGGTGAAGGTCTGCACGTATTTGCTGAGCAGCTCGTCGACCACGTCCTGAGGCAGCAGCGGCTCCAGGTGGTTCACGTCACACTCGGAGCGCAGGTCGGGGTGGCCCATCATCTCCTCGCTGGAGCACGCACAGACAGACAGACAGGCAGACAGGCAGACAGGCAGACAGACAGACAGACAGGCAGACAGGCAGACAGGCAGACAGGCAGACAGACAGGCAGACAGGCAGACAGGCAGACAGACAGACAGACAGACAGGCAGACAGGCAGACAGGCAGACAGGCAGACAGGCAGACAGGCAGACAGGCAGACAGGCAGACAGGCAGACAGACAGGCAGACAGGCAGGCAGACAGGCAGACAGACAGACAGACAGACAGACAGGCAGACAGGCAGACAGGCAGACAGGCAGACAGGCAGACAGACAGACAGGCAGACAGGCAGACAGACAGACAGGCAGACAGGCAGACAGACAGACAGACAGACAGACAGGCAGACAGACAGACAGGCAGACAGACAGACAGACAGGCAGACAGACAGGCAGACAGGCAGGCAGACAGGCAGACAGGTCCTTATGGTTAGAGCGGAGACAACCCTGAAGGGATCGTGGATTCCTTATGCAGAGATATACCAGGTGGCCTATTAATGAAATAAAGTGGATAATACAAAATAAACACAGGGCTTTAAAAGTCACACAGGAAAACAGTAAATGATACAAAGAAGTAATCAGATGAAAGTAAAAAAAAAATGCAGGTGTTTATGTGCACATCAAAATGATTACTGGGATAACAATACGATTTATCTCTTAAAAACGCAGCTTTTTAAAGTAGCTTCTATCTGCATTCACGTTAAAAAATAATCAATAATCTAGGGTAGCATAAGTATTTTAGAAACGTTTGTTTTTGTTTTTTAATAAGCATGTCCAATCATTTCATTCGGGCAGAATAAAATGATTGGACATGCTTTATATTACCTCCCAGTCTGTCTCCCGACCTGACTAGCAGAACGCACCCTACCCGCCCACACTATGCCCTTCACTCATAGCGTAGGATCGGAGTCCTCCACCAGGCTAGGCCCTCCTATTGCTAAAGCTAGCGGGCTAGTTGTGTGTTTTAGAGGAGTGGCTTTGGATTGAGGCCTGAGGGGAGGGGTGAGACTTCATTTAAATACTTTTCAATAATAGATTTGAATCGACCAATACCTAGCTCTCACGACGACTAAGAATACAAGTGAAAAGGGAATCTCTTTTTTGCAATTATGCACCAGAGAAGTCTAACCAGTGTCACGTTGAGGGCAATCCCTTCAACCTAAAGAGACCCCTACTGTCATTCACCCATCAGCTCCATGTCTGAAAGCATAAGCGGCTCCCCTGGTAGCCACATCAGAATCGGATATGAGCGGGTACTCAATGTATGTGTGAGTGTGTGTCTCGTGTACGACTCAGTGTTTTAAAGCCCCGTGAGGAAATGCATACACTCTAATCCTCTCAATGCTACCGATAGCAGCACGCGATGCGTGAACACAACCCCGCCACCCAGCACGCGATGGGAGCTCCCACCGCGATGCCCCGGCGTTGGATTAGCCACACACAGCTTAGCTGGCATGTTACCCTGGACCCCCTCCATGCAGAGAGTGTGTGTGAGAGGTCGGTGCGTGTGTGTGTGTGTGTGTGTGTGTGTGTGTGTGTGTGTGTGTGTGTCTCTGAGAAAGCAAGGAGCCATTTAAAATATTGAGGTAATTGCTTTATGAGGCATGCCCATATAAGGAGAGACGGTTTAACCTCCACTAACGAGACAGTGCTGTAAAGATTAACGATTGGTTTCTTCTTCCCACTGAACACAACCCATGATGGTTCATTGTTTGATTCTAGACCGAGTGCGAGGCAGAATAGACTTGCACTTTGTGCCTCCTTTTTAATTCTTTAATTAGTTTGTGAAATAAATCCGCTAATCTATATGCATTGTCCAATGAAGATATTTAAAAACTTACCAAAGACATTACATATCCCTTGTTCATCTTGAAACACAAATATGTCTTGCAACTTTTATAATAGTGCGCAGTAAAAATAAGTACTACTACTACTAAGTGACCCTGAGGTAGCACACTGAATTTGTTGATGCCATTGTTCCCAACTGATCATTTTTCTTATAAATAATAACTAAAAACCTACATTATTTTTTATCAAAAATAAATTAACTTGTTGGCGTTGAACAGGGTAGTTATGCTTGAACCAAACTACCACAACTACTACTGCAACTCTCAAACGTGTAATTGTGTGAGAAAAGAGAATTGTTTAGTATTTTGGTGATCTTCAGGGATGCACTACAAATTCCAACGATGACGTAAAACATACAAATACCTCAGGGCAATGAGGGATGAAGGTTTCGGCTAAAAAGTAACAAAGGCAGATAATCAAGCAAATAACGAGGATCCCTCGTGATTAATAAGATGTTTCTGAGTTGTGGGAATGGTTTGAGACATGCTTGCATGTCGACAGCCTGGTATTGGACATTTACATTCAGGGCAGGCAGCAGACGCTTTTATCAAAAGCGACTTACAATAGGTACATTATTCATAACAGAACATCAAAGACGTGCGTGATTCTTGCACATTTTGGTTTGTATTCATGGTTGAATGAAAATATTGTAAGTCAATCTTTCAAGGAATATCTCTGAGTGGTATTGCGTAGGCAAAACGTAGAGACCTTGATTTATAGGGATTTCTCTGTTCTACAAATGTGATGAGAATAGATAGAATGAAAACGACGTTCAAAAATAAGAAAAATATGGTTCTCCACATGGTGTGTGGTGGGCAGGCCGCCTGTACCTCTTATAGGTGTTCAGCACCCAGGTCACATGGTGTGTGGTGGGCCGGCAGCCTGCACCTCTTATAGGTGTTGAGCACCCAGGTCACATGGTGTGTGGTGGGCAGGCCGCCTGTACCTCTTATAGGTGTTCAGCACCCAGGTCACATGGTGTGTGGTGAGCCGGCAGCCTGTACCTCTTATAGGTGTTCAGCACCCAGGTCACATGGTGTGTGGTGAGCCGGCAGCCTGCACCTCTTATAGGTGTTGAGCACCCAGGTCACATGGTGTGTGGTGAGCCGGCAGCCTGTACCTCTTATAGGTGTTGAGCACCCAGGTCAGCAGTGAGACGATCTCATTGGCCTCCAGGTCCTCAGACGCCAGCTCCTGGACACGAGCAGACACCCCCCGGTGGTAGAGGCAGAAGAACCTGGAACACACGCACAAACACAAACACGCACGCACACACAGACGCACGCAGACGCACGCACACACACACACACACACACACACACAGACGTACACACACACACACACACCACAGACACACACAAGCACACACACAGACGCACGCACACGCACGCACACACGCACACACACACACGCACGCACACGGACGCACACACACACAGACTCACGCACACAGACACACACCACAGACACACACAAGCACACACACAGACGCACGCACACACCACAGACACACACACAAGCACACACACAGACGCACACACACACGCACACAGACACGCACACAGACACACACAAGCACACACACAGACACACGCACACGCACGCACGCACACACACAGACGCACGCAGACACATGCACAGACACACACAGACAGACACACACAGACGCACACAAACACACACAGTGATTGACCCTCAATCAGTATTGCTTTGAAAAGCTGCTTTGATATACAATAGAGAACAACAAATTATCTTCAAATGTATTGAATTGTGTTATACTTGTACACTTATATATTATAGAATAATGAATTGATTTAGTTCATTTGTTTGAATAGTTGATTCCAATAAAACACGGCCGCAGCCATGTTGTCTCTTTATGAAGGAACTTCATTAACGTCTAATCGTATTGGTCGGACAGCGGTCCACTTAGAAAGCAGCACAGAAGAAGAAGCTCTGCTGATTGGCCACCCTCTGCCATCGGCCCCTCCCATTGGTCCTACCTGTGGAAGGTGTTGTAGTGCGGCGGGAAGCACTGGGTCATGAGGTTCTGCACCACGATGAGGTCGTCCAGGACGTACTTGCGGGTCAGCTCCAGCAGACGGACCAGCCACATCTTGTCCGACTCGCGCGTCTCCGACTGGGTGCCCTCGATGCGCGTGCTCACCGTGCTCTCCAACACCTGGACCACGGAGCACACGTCATCACACTACCACCCACAAGACGTGTCCAGAAGGAGAGGAACACAGTGAGGCCCAAAGGCTTGGTCCACTGTGGACCACTGTGGTCCTTAGGAATAGCCGTTCTTCTGAGGCGTACTAAACCCTGCTGCTGTTGTACAGCGCTGTGTTGGGCAGACAGGTAAGACTAGGAACCATGCATGTAAAGATTATTCACATCATCAAAATCCAAACATAACAGCGCTCTAACATACGAAAACAAAATGCCACACACCCACGTTCTCACGGTCGACTGTTAGGCACACACCGTGTGAGGAAGACATAAAAGAGGTCCAAAGAAACAAAGCAAGTGTTGCCTTGTTTCTAAACTGATCTGTAATCAGATCCCGATCTCGTGCGCCCCGTCGGGTGGGGGTGCCGCCGGGGGCGTACCTTGAACATGTTCTCCTTCCACTGCTTGGGCCGTCCGGGGGGGATGAAGCCCGTCTGCTTGTTGCGGTCCGTCATGCGCCGGTCGATCTTCTCCTCGCGCTCGATGATGCGGACCACCGACACCAGCATGGTGGGGTCCCGGCGCACCGTGCCCATGGAGCGCTGCAGGACCATCCACAGCTGCTTGGCCAGCTCGTCAGAGAGGGACTGCACCTGGGGGCGGGACAACGGCCTCAGGGGGGGGCGGGACAACGGCCTCAGGGGGGGGGCGGGACAACGGCCTCAGGGGGGGGCGGGACAACGGCCTCAGGGGGGGGGCGGGACAACGGCCTCAGGGGGGGGGCGGGACAACGGCCTCAGGGGGGGGTGGGACAACGGCCTCAGGGGGGGGCGGGACAACGGCCTCAGGGGGGCGGGACAACGGCCTCAGGGGGGGGGCGGGACAACGGCCTCAGGGGGGCGGGACAACGGCCTCAGGGGGGCGGCTCAGCTCAGGAGGTAGAGCAGTTGTCTCGTAACCGAAAGATTGCTAGTTCGGTCCCCGGCTCCTCCTAGCTGAGTGTTGAGGTGTCCCTGAGCGAGACTCTTAACCCTAACTGCTCCTGACCAGCTGGCTGTCGCCCTGCATGGTTGACTCTGCCGTCGGAGTGACAACATGTGTATTAACCGATGTAAGTCGCTTTGGATAAAAGCGTCTGCTAAATGCCCTGATTGTAATTGGGTTGGACGCGGTCAGACTGTGGGTCTGTTCTCCTCATTAAAAGCGTCGCTCTTTTCCTCGCTCTCCATTGGCCATTTGTTATTATTTATTTTATTTATTTGTCGTAACACATACACACTCACACACACACACACACACACACACACACACACACACACACACACACACGTGTGTCCAATCCATATATATATCCATATATATATATAAAATAACATAATGTTAATTTCCTATTGAGCAGGGAGCGGTTTGAGCTCTTGGTCTTATTTCGTCCCGTTATCAGTAAACTATATGACTCTGCTGGAAAAGAATGTAAAACAGCAAAACAAAACATGGACTGTTCATGAATAAGACCCTGAACACAGGAAGAGCGGAGTTCCAGCAGTGTGTGATGCGCTTGGCTCACGTCTTCGAAGTAGATGCGGATGAGGCTCATGTCGCTGGTGTTCTTGCTGTCCATGCGGTACTGCTCGTACATCAGGTCGTCGCGGGAGAACTCCAGGTCCATCAGCTTGCGGTGGGCCTTCAGTAGCTCTGCCTGCTCGATCAGATGCTTGGTCTCCTCCACTATCTCAGGTACTGCTCAGAGACACGGGCACACAGCGGGGAGATAACAGAGGAGAGACGCTTTAACAATAGTACAATGAGCTGCAGGTCCGTAGCCTCATCAGAACATCAAGGGTGCATCAGTGTAAAGCTGAAGATTGGGAACATCTTAAAATGTTAGTTGCAACTTGAACGTTCACTCGGGACGTCTACATCATGCATATTGGCTCGTTATTTGCACACTCTCACTGTTCATAGGGATATGTATGTATATATATCTAGATAGTCATACAGTTAACAATACAGAACAGTACTTATGTATCGGTATTCCATCAATCCTACTAGATAACACCTCATTCTTGGTGATTTGCTAAATAAATCATTTCTTCAGATACCTTCCCAACCACAGCATCAGTAAATGTGTCTTGGATCATGTTTTCAAGCAGACCCTGTATGCTGGAAATCTGTGTCTGAATTGGAGGTGGGCCAGACACATAAGCCAGGGCAAATAAAAGATGAGCTTGTAGAGTAATTTTACAGCTGAAACGCCTGAATTTCCCATGTGGGATAATAAAGTGTCCTTGTTCATTGATTCTTAAAACACTGGCAGCATTTCAAACTGACTCCCCCCGATCCCATCCGAGTTCGGTACTCCGGGTTTTGGTCTTACCAGAGAAGATGTTCTTGAGGTTCTCCACGGCAGACGCCAGCTGGCTGTGCTGCACCACGGCGTCCTTCACGTCCTTCAGGCTCTCGATGGTGTTGATGCTCTGCCTCCAGTCCTTGCTGACGTCGGCCAGCGAGCCCTGGATGTCTTTGACGTCCACCAGGGCGTTGTGAAGCTGGGTGAGCCCGGTGCGCACCCCGTCCAGCTGGGACTGGATGGCCGCCTGGAGGGGGGGGGGGGGGGGGGGTGGACGACACAAGGAACACGATCAGGCAAGGAGAAGGTAGGGAGAACAGTACCTCAAGGCGATCGAAGACCCCTAAAATAAGGAGAAAATAATCCTGGGATTGCACATTCAGAGATAAAAGACCCCAACATGTGATGAATGTACTCCTGGAAGGACAGGTCCATCCTTTGAGAACGGGGAAAGGTTGTGTTAGGCAAAATACAAATAGACTTGAGAATCTTCTCACATGCTTCACTGACTGCTTTATTCAACCCACTTCCTAGTGTCGGTCATGGTTTAGGTGGCACTACAATACTGCATTACCGTTGTTCTTTACACTCATGATGAAATGTGCCGAGTATAAACTGTGCTGTTGTATAGTATTTTAACTTCATATGCACAGGGACTCACTTCCATAAAACTCCAAAAGATAAAGCTTAAAAGAATAAGCAATGAATATGAGGATATGAAAACATCTGCAGTTTCAGAAAGTGGATGCCGAATTTCGATCGCGATTTAGATTATTGGGTCAAACAAACTCCAAACTGATATAATCGAGTTGAAACGATTATTTTTTAGTTATTTTTAAGTATAGTTATTATAGTCATTAAATGTTTTTTAGAAATTGCTGGATACATACTCCTAGCTTATTTTCGATTTGAAAATGTTGTGTATATTTTTAAGGCTTCTTTTGGAGATTATTATGTTCCAACATTGACCATAATAACCGTGGCCCTGTTCCTCCCTGACCCAGCCGCCCTGACAGAGAGCCGCGGCGGTCGGCGGCGCTCTCACCTTCAGCCGGGCCTCCACGGAGGCCTTCTTGCGGGCCTCTCTGCGTCGGTACTGCTCCACCTTGTCCAGCTGGTCCGACCGCTGCAGCATCCCGGCCACGCGCTGCACCGCCGTGGCCTCCGCCTCGCGGTTCGTCTCCTCCATGGCGCCGAGGGACCGGCAGCCCGGTCAGATGATCAACCCCGCCTGGGGGAGAGGAACCCGGTTCAGGGTCTCATGGAGGCAACGCTGTTGCTATGATGGCTATAGATCCGATACCCGGGAGTGGAGCAGGTCACTTTTGGAAAGCTGCAACTGTAAATGTGCTGTAATATTATACTGTTTATATATAGACATAATTATAAGAGATGTCTACTGATACATATAACTTTGACCTCCATCTTCTGATGAAGGACCGCCCCCTCAAACAACACAAATGCATAGTCCTTTTCATTTCAGTCATCCACACTGCACTATAGTCAAAGAGGGGTGTGTGTGTGTGTGTGTGTGTGTGTGTGTGTGTGTGTGTGTGTGTGTGTGTGTGTGTGTGTGTGTGTGTATTTCTATGTATCATTATCAATGGTATCTGATATGATTTATTTATTTCAATCGGTGACTGCTGTGTCTGGCATATTTGTACTGTACAGCACTGTGGTCAATGACGGTACAAGTAAACTCGATTTGATTACCGATTTATATTTTTATATATATCTCAGCAGGGGTCAGGCTACCTGGTGTCACATTACAGTAATAGCAATGACATGAAAACGAAGCCACTCACTAAATGTACTTCCTTACAAAAATGAATGACCATTGTGCACATTTGTTCAGTGTCTGTGTGTACAATTTTTTTAAACATTTCTATAGAATAAATTGAATAAATTGCTGAACTTGCATTGTAAAATCATTTGAGTTTGCGGCTGTAACGATGAAGGTTGAAGCTTTATGCAGCTGGATGCCTGACGTTAATGAACAAAGGATGAACTCACTAAAAGGCCAATTTATCTTTCTCGTTTTTGGTATCCTACAACTTAGGAATGCTGATTGTAATAAAACATGCATGTCTTCTCGACCAAATTGTCTAAGTTAGCCAGCGATGCTCAAAACAACCCATCTAAGATATAGCGCAAGCTAAGCCCAGACGAATTGACATTGAACGGTCATTGATGCGATTTATCGGGCTGACTATTCAAACCATTTTAAACGTTCTTACCGATTCAAGTCAAAACAGTAGCGAATGCGAAGACATGTCTCTTCAATCACTGCTAAAAGAATCGATGTTTATGTTCAACAGTCAGGGACAGTTCCTGGTGAGTGAAGCTAGCACCTCGCCCAGCATCAGCTGATCGCTAGGTAGCTGCTCAGGCACATCAGTGCTGCGCATTTTCTACGCAGGACGCAGAAGTATTTGCGCAACTGATGTTTTGAATTCTAGGACCATCATTCAATATCCTTCAACATATTGCGCAGGCGCGTCGTTAGACCTGGGCATTCGGGGCTATAGCCCCGGATCTTTTGGGATCAGCCCCGGATCTCTGCCGTAAAAAAAAAAAAAGAAAGTGTGTATATATATATATATATATATATATATATATATATATATATATATATATATATATATATATATATATATATATATATAGCTGCTTTCATACACGTAAGTACTGGCTGCTCTTCTGAATATATGCTGCATCGTTGCAGCAACATTGAAGACGATCGCGTTGACTTCTGCGGTCTGTTCTGCCTCCATGCTGTGTGCGTCAAACCAAAACAAATCTGAGTGACAGCGGCCGCACTTATCCCGCCTCCTGCAAATGTACGTAATATCCCTCCCCTTGCAATGCCGGCGCTGGCACTGGCCGCGGGAGCAAGATGTTATTCAAACAAAAATGCATCAATCATTGTTTTATTCTTTCATTACACAATTTCTTTCATTCTTATAAATAAAAAAATAATATAAATACATATATAAATCTAGCCAACTTGTCAATCAAAATTAGTCTTGTCTTGTCCCTCTGGTTGTTCATTCTAAAACACTACAATCTTTTGAGAAGCAAATGGTTGCAGCCTCTATAGGCGCTGATGTGAGTACTGTATGCATGCAATACTACTACTCATAGTAATAATCGGAGAGGGTTGAGAAACAGTGGGTTGACAATCCATTCTGGTACCTCATTTTGAAAATCCCCAAAAAAGAAACTTCACGTAGGACTGTCTTTCGATTTTTAATACATTGCTTTGGAGGTTTTCAATCTAACATCCCACTGGTTTGATTTTACCTAAGAATTTTTTTTTTATTTTTTAAAGCATCCACAGCAGCCATAATAATGAGATTATGAGACAATGAGAATGAAGCGGCAACAGTGTGACTGTGCAGAGTGAGAGAGATGGCTTCAATGGATGACCAGGGATTGGTGGTGGCGTTACCCAGGAAGGGCGGCTGTAGTTAACTGCAAGCAACAGAACATGAATAGTGAAGTGGAGGAAGGAGTCGAAATGAGACTTCATTAACAGATTCATGTACAGCTCAGATTTATATGGAGATAAGCTTCTTAAACAACTTGCATACAGCATAAGCAAGTAACAGAAAGTAACATATTATTTTTTCATTATTTAAATCTACATCCTGGTTACACGTCGCGCGATAGCGCATATCATTTCATGCAAGCGAGTGTTTACTTCCTGGTTACAGGTCGCGCGATAGCACATATCATCTCATGCGATCTTAAAGAGAACTTGACGTGAACAGTTTAGGAATGCATATTCCGGGAAAACATTAGAACTCTGAAATTCTGACTATCTGTAACATTAAACCTACACTGAAAATAAGTAATAACTTAAAAATGAAACATAAAAGCAGACCACTACTTACTTGCCGTTGCCTGGCTGGGGGAGAAAGGTCCGTCGGAGCAGCGATGGCTTCTTGACATCGGGTAGGTGCACGCAGGCTATATAGGCTATTCTAATGTCTTATTTTTGCCCTGGCACTCGGCATAGGCGACCTATGTGTTGGGGGCGCCCTTAATTAATTAATCGATACATTAATTAATTAATTAATTATTTAATTAATTAAGATACTGTAGCACGCAGGAGTCAGGACGGTGCTCCCCCCCCGGGCTAAAGCCCCGGATGTTTTCAATTGCTAACGACGCGCCTGATATTGCGTATTGCAAATTGAATAATCTGCAATAAAAAAAAAGACGAATATTTTTGGGAAATACTCAAAACAATATTAAAAAAATATATATATACATAGCAAATGGTATCAAAGATGCAACTGAAATTGTTTTATAAAACTGATTTTATTAACAAAATGATACTTCACTCAATTCATTTTATTTCAATAACAGGGGGGCACCAAAGCAAATAATAACTATACGAAATGACATCATTTAGTACAAGATTAGAATAGAATAGAAATAGAATAGAATAATCTTTATTGTCATTGATTACATTCTACTGATAAGCATGACGCAGAGAAATATCCAATAAAAACATATGCTCCAAATCAGGGATGTGGAGGCACCACTTCCTTACATCCTTACACTGCAATACAAACACCAACAAGAGGCTGTCATTTCATCATGGTAACCCTTTCTTCAATGCATCTCCCTGCCTCGCCATAACCGCCAAACCTCCATGTCACAAAAAGGTTTGAATGGCAATAGTTACGCTCCCTGGCACAGGCTTCAGCCAATCACAGCAATAGTAATAAACTATGTTTCACCAGAGATGGTTTTCCTCCTGCTTCGTTTAAGTGATTTGTCCATTTTTAAAAATATGTGTCTCTCAAACTTTTTTCATCCATATATAATTTTATACCTAATATAACATTGAACAATACAAAGAAATAAAAATAAATGAATAAATGTATGAAAACTTGCCATTTGCTAAAGAATTAAGGAATTTTGTGTCATCTGAATTCTATAACGTCCAATTGTCTAAAAGTAAACAAATAAACAACATTTCTGTATGTACACAAAAATATATTACTATTCTGAATTCATTGCCTTTCGTTACTATAATTTTCACAAAATATTTCCTTCTTCTTTAGAACTCTCAGTATTCTTCAGGAATATGTCTGCATCTGGCAAATTGAAAACTCACTTGAAATGTTTACAAAAGTAAAATATAACTCCCGGAGATCTAACCCTCAAGCCACTGTTTCTGCGGTAGAATTTGCATCCCTCCCATCAGCTGCTTGGGAAGATGGAAATCAAGCTGAGAGGGAAAGAGGAATTGTCATCAAACTGTACACACACAACGCTGTCCCAACCATAGATAGGAATAGAGATACTGTATATACATATTGTACATTGTACAAAACAAGGGCCGGAGAGATCAAGGATTAATTTCTCCAGTATATTATTCAGTATCTACTTTTTGACCAATATGTTGTCTCCTGTCAATCACTAGTGCTATGTTTTATTGACTAGTTCTTGGATGAATGGTAGAATAAGGTGTTGGACAATTATGTTAATAAAATAAAAATAACCTGACTGCCAGAGCTGCCACACATACTCATGTGCGTGTCCTGTTGGTAAAACATTTCTTCCTCTCATTTGTCCTATTTGCATCAGGCACAGAGTGCGTGGCACAGCTGATAACAAAAGAGCAATACGCTGTAACGCAGCTTCGCTTCAGGTTATTTCTGTCCATGCATCGTCAACTATCAACCCTCCATTTGGATTATTCATGTTTGCATGTGATTCGTTGATCCAAATTGATTGGTGCAGGGCAAACGGGGGAACAAAATGGGATATTTTCTGGATGTGGATGTCCGTTGGATAAGGTAACGTTTCATTATTTAACATCTTCTTTCCCTCCAATCATCTGAACTAGATACACATCTACACAATTCTAAAAGCCAAACACTGAGTGGTCACTAAATACATTTCAAATACAAAAATAATTGCGAGCAGCATGTTTTTGAGGTTACAGTGTGAGTGATGTTAAACTTTTGAGGCAATTGCAAGACCCTGACAAGCAAATACAAAAGGATGGAGTACTCCCAGAAACATACCAAAATACTTCCTTCATATCGGTCCACATTCCATGTATGGGGGGGGGGGGGGGGGGAGAGGGGGGGGCACAGTCTGCGTGACGGCGCCTACTGCATGTAGATGTACTGGTGTGGTATCCTCCCCAGAGCGTTGAGGCCACAGAAGGCCAGCTGGCCCCCGTCCCCCCTCTGGCCCCCGTCCCCCCTCTGGCCCCCGTCCCCCCTCTGGCCCCCGTCCGACCAGGGGGGCGAGTCCAGCGGCTCCCTCTTGATGGCCGCCAGCCCCCCCCCCCTGAACTCCAGGTACTCCAGCTTGTCCGCCTCGCTCACCCGGCCCCCGTAGTCCTTTGGCTCCGCCCCGCCGTAGCCGTCGGCCCCCGGGTAGGCCCCGCCCCCCGGCGACGGCCCCGGGCCGGAGAAGGGGTCAGCGGGGGGCGGGGGGCCGAACAGCGCCGGGCCCTTGTTGGCGTACAGGGACCTGGAGGAGAGCCGGGTCACGGCGGCGGCGTACAGGTACTTGTGATGCCCGTTGAGGGGTCCGCCGGAGGGGGGGCTGAGGGCGGGGGCCCCGCTGCCGCCCTTGGCCCTCTGGCAGGGGCTGTAGGGGTCATAGAAGTCCTCCTCGGTCTTGACCTGGTGGGGGTGGGGGTGGGGGTGCTCGGGGTACAGGGAGGCCGAGGCGACGTAGTGCTGCTTCTCCCACGCGTCGCCGTACGGCCGCCGGTCGCCGCGCCCCCCCGGGTCCCCCTCCTCCTCCTCCGTCTTGACGGCGGGGGGCTCGGGCAGCAGCAGGCCGCCGAAGACGTCGAGCCCCCCCCGGCCCGCCACCCCCCCGCCGTACCTCTCCGCGGGGTCGGGGACCCCCCGCTGTGTGCACCCCCCGTTGGAGCCCCCCCGGACCCCACAGCCCTGCCTGCCCTGGGGGGGGGCGGGGTACCTACCCTGCTGGCCCCGGGCGGGGTCCCAGTAGGGGAGGGGGTCCCCGGGAGGCGGGGCTTTGGGCCCGCCCCCCGGGGAGGACAGGCAGAAGTCGAGGGGCTCCTCCTGGGGGTAGAGCCCCCCGCCGCGGCACCGCAGGCCGGGGGCTCGGGGGGGCGGCGACCAGGCGCTGTGGCGGGGGCACGGCTCGGCCCGGGGCCCCGGGGGGCCGGCGCTCCAGTTGGGGAGCAGGAAGTCGCTGCTGTCACCTGATCCCCGCGAGGAGGGCGGCTTCCTGTCGCTGCGGAGAGACAGAGGGGCGATCAGGACGGACGGACGACGGGGGGGGGACGGACGGACGGACGGACGCTGGGGGGACGGACGCTGGGGGGACGGACGCTGGGGGGACGGACACTGGGGGGACGGACGCTGGGGGGACGGACGCTGGGGGGACGGACGCTGGGGGGACGGACGCTGGGGGGACAATCAGCACCGCTTGGCGTCGACCTCAGGGACGACGTGGATAGGGTGGTTTTATCGATAAGATATTGGCTGACATCTTATTTACATATTGGTTACCCAGCTCAGAAGGAAAGAAACCAAGAAGACACACGTACAGTCGTTATCTAAATATACTCAAATCTAATTACGATTCCTTGCATTACACACGATACATAAGTATCATTTCTATCCCGCTTTGTAATGCAGAGAGAGAGTATTATGTTTCATGGATTGATGTATTTTAGGTAGAATGTACAGTATATCGCTGCCACTTCATACTGCAATCGAAGACACAGCGATCCCCAGTTGTGCTCCCTGTTCCGGGTAACGCCCCCCGAACCTCCTGACCCCCCGCGCAGCACCCCGGTGTCTACCTGCTGTCCGGGCTGTCGCCCGCGGGCCCCTTGGACTTGCTGCGGCCGGCCACGCCCTTCAGCCGGAGCTCCGTGCCCGAGGGCGCGGCCAGGGGCACGGCCACGCAGAACAGAGCCAGCTGGGGCGGCAGCAGAGCCCCGGACTCCGTCCTCCTCTTCTGGCCCTGCAGGAAGCGCAGGCTGCCCTGGAACTGCATGCTCTGTGGGAACGACGCGGGAACGTTCTCCGTCAGCGAGGGCGCTAACGGGGAACGTTCTCCGTCAGCGGGGGCGCTAACGGGGAACGTTCCTGATTGGACTGGTTTGGGGCCCTGATGGTCTTCGTCAGATTCCTTTCTTTTTTATTATGTTTATTATTATTTTATTATTAAGACATTGATTTTTAGGTTTGGGTTACTCGTGACCAATCGGACGAGTAGAACTCAAGTTTGTCCAATACGTATTGCACATTTTACACTCCATGTGACATGACGTCATTCCACACATACTCCCTTGTATCTTTGACTTGGTCACTCTGGTGACCAAGTCAGGTGGTCAATTGGTGATATTGAACACATGAATAAATACGCACACACACACGCACACAGAGACACACACGCACAGAGACACACACAGAGACACACACACACACACCAGGAAGCCGGAGGTGCTGTCCAGGAGACAGCGGACGCGGGCGATGAAGCAGCGAGTCAGGAAGGACGTCAGTTCTGACGGAACGCCGTCGGGCTCCTTGACGCTGAACAGACTGCCCACCAGGAACTCCTCCCCTTAAGACACACACATGCACACGCACGCACGCGCACACGCACACACACGCACGCCCACGCCCACACGCACACGCACACACACACACAATTTGAATATTGTATTTATTTCTATATTTCTATATGTTTATTTATGGAAAACAATGCACGGTGATGACCAAATTGAAGAACATACATACCTGTGTCAGTCAGAGTAGAGATGTCCAGTGCATTGCACCCATCTTTGAAAAACAAAAAGATTATAAACACTTTGAAAGTATCCATCCACAAAAGACGAGATAGATTCAAATGTTGGTTTTTAAATGGTGTAAGTGTTCCATGTGTTAAGGTTCAATGTAAACCTTGTTTTTCGCTGTTAATCTATGCGGAGACATTAGCTCGCAAACGGTAACTACACTCAGTTTTGGCTCCACTTTCTGCACTCTCCTTGTAGACAGCAACACGCACTGTCCAGGAAAATCAGTCAATTATAACTGAGCGCAACTTAAATCATTTTAAGGAAAGGCACGCTTTCTCATAGAGCACCATTCAAACACAAGGCAAACACACAGCATTTATTCTCAGAGAGGGGATCAACGGTAAACGACTGTGAGTGAGTGAATGTTAAGTGACTAGAGTAGAGAGTGAGTAGAGAGTGAGTAGAGAGACCTGTTGCTCCGGGCTCTCCGGCCTGCTGGAGGGAGGAGCTCTGGGAGGCGGGCGGACTCATGGCCCAGTGGAGCTGCCGGCGGAGCTCCTGGCGCTCCTCCACGTGGATGTAGTCAAACACTTTCTGGTGCATCACGTCCGTCTGGGGAGCACATGTGGGGACGAGGAGGGCTTTAAAGTCTGACTTCACTGTCTACTGGAAACAAAGTCACTGTTGTGGTATGAAGGCTGGCCTTTTGACACCACACTTCACATCTTCATTCTGCACTCCATTGCACCACAACAAGCGGTTTGAGACCAAACTAGAGTAGTCCGACATCAGCGGTCAATGTGTATGTATATATGTATGTCTGTCTCTCCACCCTTATTGGTGATTGGTTGACTGCAGCTGAATGATCACCAAACTGTGCAGTCTTTGTGTATCTGTGTCGTTGTGTATGTGGGACAATACAATGAAAATGAGTCTCCCCAAGAAAATATGTATTTGCTTGTTTAAACAGACCGCATTCCGAGAGAGAGAGCGAGAGCGAGGGAGGGAGAGGGAGAGGGAGACGGAGAGAGAGAGAGAGAGAGCGAGAGAGGGAGAGAGAGAGAGAGAGAGAGAAAGAGAGAGAGCGAGGGAGAGATTGAGAGCGAGAGCGAGAGAGAGAGCGAGGGAGAGAGCGAGGGAGAGGGAGAGGGAGAGAGACCAGAGTGAGAGCACAAGAGAGGGAGGGAAAATGGGAGAGAGAGCAACACAGAGAGAGACAGCGAGAGAAAGAAAGAGAGCGATAGGATGAACGGCCATTAGTGACAGTCGGCCAACAGACCCAGCAGGGGACCCTGCTCCCCCATTAACCCTGGCATCGGGGGGTCGGCCGGCATTGTCTGAAGCTCCGGCGCGTTGACCTCCCCTCTTAACCCCCATCACCCATTGCTCGATCGCCACTCCCCCCCCCTCTGTCCCACGCTAGCGAAGGTATCCACCAGACGCCGGGGGTGTCGTGACGAGGCCAGCCGAGCGTGACACGGGGCCCGGGGGGGGGGGGGGGGGTAACAGGGAGGGGTACAGGAGGAGGGAGAGGGGAGGAACACTATAGGATGGGAAGGACCCAGAGCTGGAGGCAACCTGGGCCAGGGAAGAGAGCAGCTGAAATGAAAGCCTGGGTGTGCGCGTGTGTCTGTGTACGTGTGTGTGTGTTTGTGTACGTGTGTGCGTGTGCATGTGCGTGTGTGTCAGTTAGACGTGTTTCAGTTCAGTGTATCTCTGGTCATCTCTCAGTGTGTTCTCCCGTCGACCCATCAGCCTACAGGAGGCTCTGTGGTGTAACTATATAACCTTCGCTCACACACGGTTACCAGTAGACGTCTCACTTATGGACCTCCTCAACAAAGTAACTCCCAACGATCCAACTCTCCTTTCCATTCCCTCACTCTCACCCTCTTCCTCTTGTCCTCTCTTAACTCCTCTAATTCGTGGCAGTGCTTCGCGTGCCCCCCCACCCTAAATCCGCTGGCATGTTTGGGGTAGGAGGGAGAGGGCGAGGCGAGGAGGGAGCAATTGTTCTTCTAATGTTCTAATGGGTCCATCCCACCCACTTCTATCTCTCTCCCTCTCCTCCCCATCGCCCTGCCCCGGCCATGAGAACAACACCAGCCATGCCTTTGTTTCCATGACAACGGGAGGGTTGGAACACAACGCATTTTTCGTGTCACACGCATTCAACGTGTTTTCAACTTTGTCTCCTGTTACTGACGTGCATTATATACCTAGCTTTGTTCCACTTCCTGTATCTGCCCCGGGTCTGAGACTATAGAAACCGGGGTCGAACATGTTGTGGTGCTACCATAACCTGCTCATTATCTATATTATTGTTATATTATTACACGGAAACAACAAGTGAGGAACGGAAGGAGGCATCTGACATAGGCGTCCGGCCCCCGGCCCCAGTGTGGGGGCTTGGGGCCCCAGTCAGGGAACCCCTTTTGGCTTTTCTCAGCTAATGGCGCTAATAAAGTGACTTGTGGGCTTACTTTTAATACCATATTTATTTGGGTTTTTATGCTTTATCCTACAGTGAGCTAGAGAGGAAGGTCTGGGAGACAGAGGGGAGGACGTGCAGCAAAGGACCCCGGACGGGAATCGAACCCGGGTCGCTGCCCTCAGGACCGAGCCGTACAGTACCGCTCTACCTGGGGAGCCCCCGGGGCGCCCCTGGGGCCTACCGTCCACCGGTCTGAGAGCTGGAGGTCAGAGGTCACCTGGTGGAAGCCCAGGTAGTCCACGATGCTGGCGGAGGCGTAGAAGATGAGCCCGTCACTGGTGATGACCAGGGCGAAGCCGGTCAGACACTGGGACCCCGGATGAACCATGAGAACAGAAAGACCCCAGTAAACCAAACAGCAGAACGAGACAAAGAACTCAGAACATTTACTGGAACGAAAACAACAACAAGCTGATTCCATCAGTGGCAAAAATGTAACTTTGTCCCGCCGCCACCACATAGCTGAGAAAATAACTGACGAACCACAGCAGCGGTTAAGATAAACAATATGTGAGGGTTAATAGTTTTATTGGCATTTCCTGACAACATCAAACTGTCTCAAACTCTCATAACTGTCTCACATCTCATAACTGTCTCACACCCTCGTAACTGTCTCACATCTCATAACTGTCTCACATCTCATAGCCGTCTCACATCCCATAACTGTCTCATAACTGTCTCACATCATAATAGCTGTCTCGCATCTCATAACTGTCTCACTGTCTCATCCTAACTGTCCTCCCTCCAGTCCGTCCTCCTCACCTCCAGCAGCAAGTCGCTCTCCACGGGGCCGGGGGCCAGCAGGGGGCCGGGGGCCAGCAGGGGGCCGGGGGCCAGCAGGGGGCCGGGGGCCAGGGGAGGGCCGCGGAGGCCGCGGCCGTGGGGGTGCGGGGGTGGCCCGGCTGGCGGTGTGTGACCTGGGGGCCACTCCGACCTGAGCCCCTGGCTCGGCTTCTCCTGGATGACTGGATGGGGGGGGGGGGGGGGGGGGGGGGGTATGGAGGGTGAGGTCAGAGCACGGGGAGGAGGAACGGGGGGGCGACGTGCCGCAGCATGGAGGGCAGCGGAGCAGCCTCGCCAGGCGGTAGTAAAGTCAAACATGGGACTTTATTGGTTGCGCTTTTCATTCGGGATTTAAAGACGCTTTAGAATGGAGAACTGGCAGGTTAAAACTAAATGCATAAGAATAGGTCTCCACACGCCTCTATATAGAGATACGCAAGGCTAAATAAGTTAAGAGAGGACAGGGACGCATAGAATGCAGGGAATATGAAAGCTACACAGAAACTCACAAAAACATGACATTTAATTACCAAAGAAAGGCCTATTTTTTTACATGTAGAAAGAACATTTGAAGAAGACACGAGACATTAGAGGAATAACACCAAATCCTGTTTATTTATGTTACTTGACTCAGAACAGACAAACATGTGCAGGACGGGACGACAGACTAATAGACTAATGCTGGAGCAAGTCAAGAGGAAGGAACGACATCACAGAGAGGGAGAAGCACACTAACGACTAACTGATGTGTGATTGAGTTCCACCACCAGCCACTTTCCATTCACTTCATCCGCGTCGCTCTGGGTTTTCCAGCGCCAAAAACGTGCGACCACACCTCACGATAGCTCCTCATCATCAGAAGCACCCACACACACACAAACCAACGCACACAGAGACAGACGCACGCACACACACATTTAAACAGACACACACTTAAACAGAAACACACACACACACACACACACACACACACACACACACACACACACAGAGGACGTACACCAGAGTAAACCAGCAGTCTGAACCAAAACACAAACACTAAAACACACTATGGGAGGAAATGCAGAAAGCAGCAGGAGGCTATGAGTCACCGCAGTGAGAGAAAGAGGAGTGATTAAGCTTTTGAATATCGTGACAAAAAGAATCTCAGCGGTCACGCACACCCCGACGGATGGCTCCCTATTGGTACAACCCGAGAGCCTATCCGAGAGCAGGAAGGCTACATGGGCGGGGCCAACTGAATCATGGCAGTGTGGTTTAGCGCTGTGAAGAAGCAGAGTGTAAAGGGGCAGGGTGTCTACTCCCAGACGGGCGAAGGCTCCGAGACAATGCCCGGCCTGTGGGACCTTTACTGTGGAAACTGAGATTTGAGGATAAACCAATAAAACAGTTTCGGGAAGAAAAAGATCAAACTGCTTCTGAGCAAGCACAACCACAAGTTTTTGCTGTGACTCACACCTACTGCAAGCCCATCGAATACAAGAAATAAGAGCGAGAAAATAAGGGTGTGTGTGTTTTGGGTAAGACTGGGGAGCCCCTAATATCCACAGCCCAGCTCGAGCACCGCCTCTTGGCTGTGGCCCTGCCACCATCTCCGTCCTCATAGACTCATAGTCGTGGGAGAGCCGTGTTCAAACGGATCGGACTGAAATGAACTAAGAACAAAAACACCTCAATGTGGATGGAAACCAAGAGGCAGGTGACTGAAGAAACATTCTGAATAAAGTCCATGACACATAAATACCAGCGGCTGTTTCCATACTACCGAATGTGCATATCAGTTCATCATTCATCATTTGCATAATACGGTTTGACAAACGAGGGACTTGAGCTCCACCAGCGTAGCGTCAGAAGGCTGAAGGAGCTCCTCATCACGACCACCACTGCACCTTCATCTCCTTTTAATCCTCTTTTATTTTTACTTTGACCCTTCAGTGCTAATGAGCGGCCCCCGCTGAGTGGACGGGGGCCCTGCACCGCCCCCGTCCACCGCTGGGAGCCCTCCCGGGGGCCCGGGGGCCATAAGCGCTGAGAGGGTCCGAGGCTGGGTCCTCTTGGCCCCTCCTACCTCACAACCCTCCATCGCTGTCACCACCGTGCGCCCACACAGCCGTATACACACAGGCCCCACCCCTTCCCCCCCTCCACCCCCTCCAGCGAACACACGAAGGCTTGACTCCAGTCACGCAACCCCTGGGGGGGGAATGAGTGCGTGGCTTCACATCCCTATTTGTCTGTCTTTGTGTGTGTGTGTGTGTGTGTGTGTCTGTGTGCATGTGTGCATGTGTGCGTGTGTGTGCATGTGTGTGCGTGCATGTGCATGTGTGTACGCGCATGTGTATTTTTATGTGTGTGCTCGCATGTGTATTTTTGTGCTCGCATGTGTGTGGCTGTGTGTGCATGTGAATGTGTATGTGTGTGTGTACTTTGTACGCATGTGTGTGTGTGCAAGTGTGTGGGCGCATGTGTGTGTGTGTGTGTGTGTGTGTGTGTGTGTGTGTGTGTGTGTGTGTGTGTGTGTGTGTGTGTGTGTGTGTGTGTGTGTGTGTGTGTGTGTGTGTGTGTGTGTGTGTGTGTGTGTGTGTGTGGAGTCCTCCCTAGATGGAGACGTTACAAACAACCCCAGATGCGTCAGCGAGGATTTATCGTTGTACGACCGATACGTCGGCGAACAAATGAACCGACCGATGTTGTGCACTGCAGCGCACCGATCACACACACAGATGATACCCCCCCCACACGCGCACGCACACACACACACACACACACACACACACACACACACACACACACACACACACACACACACACACACACACACACACACACACACACACACACACACACACACACACACACACACAGTGAGCACAGCAAGGACTGTTCTTTGTTAGGACACTTTAAGAGTATTAAGCATTAGTATCAGAAGACTTTCATGACGTCTGCCAGAACACAAACAAACCCACTGAGAAGTTTTGGAAAAGGCCTCTGATGTAATGGACTGACAACTCATGGATGCACACACACACACACAAACACACACACACACACAAACACACAAATATCTTTTTGCAGTGAACTTTACAAAAAAAGCAAACACTTAACACCAAAATATGCAAAACAACCCCAGTTTCATACTTAACATCTTAACCTTGTGAATTTCCCAGGATTTCCCATTTTATAATTGTCCTCCGTTGGGCAGATTTTTTCCCTCAAAACTTAAACGGCCAATTCCCCATAAAGATCGAAACATCATTCAGGCCAACATAATCCCTTCCCAGGCCAACCTTGGGGACAGTGTACGGCGGCTGTATGTGGGTGCAGCCGGGTGCTGCACCCCAGGGTGCTGTATGTGGGTGCAGCAGGGTGCTGCACCCCAGGGTGCTGTATGTGGGTGCAGCAGGGTGCGCTGGCTGAGCCTTAGAGCACGGATCCTAAACTACAGGTCCCCGGACGGGTCAAATCTATAATCCTCCTTAAAGCAAAACATCACGCGAGGCCTGGTAAGCAGGCCTGCTGGGTCTTCCTCGCGGCTTCGCCCAAACCCTTTAAGAGAAGAACGCAGCAGAACAAAGCCCAGCCTTCAACCACAACAACAAAGAGCAGGGAAAAATCCATTTTACCAGCCTGAGTGTTGCACGCCACAATGACACGGTTCAACCCTGAGTCTGAATATATGGGAGAGAGGAAGGAGACCACAGGAAGAGGGTTTGTACAAGAGCTGCACAACAAACGGTTCATGAGAGAATTCAGAAGGTCTGGAACTTAGTCGGGGCACAGAGAGGTCAGGAAGGGCTCGAGATCGCCTGGGCCGAGGCACCGGAATCACAAGGGACTCATTCATCCACAGCCATCCATCCATCCATCCATCCATCCATCCATCCATCCCTGCAGGAGGCAACCAAACCCACCTAAAGGAGGGAGGGTTACTCCTCATCACAGGGAGAGACGGAGAGGGCACACATGAGTCCACCGGTCTGCACGAGAGACATGGGAGAGAGTGTGAAACGCGAGAGCGATGGAGGGAGAGAGATGCCCGAGAGATTCCAGCAACCGGCCTTAACAGGCCCTCCCACCATCTTTGTGAACAGACTGTAGTTTGAGTGTGTGTGTGAGTGTGTGTGTGTGAGTGAGTGTGTCCGTGTGTGTGAGTGAGTGAGTGTGTCCGTGTGTGTGAGTGAGTGAGTGTGTCCGTGTGTGTGAGTTAGAAGGTGTGTGTGTGTGTGTGTGTGTGTGTGTGTGTGTGTGTGTGTGTGTGTGTGTGTGTGTGTGTGTGTGTGTGTGTGTGTGTGTGTGTGTGTGTGCGTGGCGATTGTAAGCTAAGTTGACAGCTCAAAGTGTTTGGGCGCTTTGAGGGGGTTCCTCACAGCGGGCTTTTAACCTGAACTGTTCAGGCCTCATTGACCACGTCCAGAGCTGGTGGGACACACACACACACACACACACACACACACACACACACACACACACACACACACACACACACACACACACACACACACACACACACACACACACTGTATCCAGCACCTTGTCTGATTAACGGTTCCACACCCACAGACATGTTGATACCGGATTGAACACACAGACATGTGCCCATACGTATGGGCACATGCGTATGGGCACATGTCTGTGTGTTCAATCCGTACATATGTGCACATACATATGTGCACATACATATGTGCACATACGTATATGTGCACACACTCTGTGTGCACATATGCACACAGAGATTAGGCATCACCACATACGGCGAATTTAATGCAAAGGGGTGTAATTAATCAGGGATGAATGAAGAATATCCATAAGTGGTAAGACTGGTGGTAACTGGTCCAGATTGACCTATACTGGGGTTTGACCTCAGAAAAGTTAAAAAATATTGAAAGTGTTGAACTATTTTCCACTGCTTTATCGATTTTTTAATTCCTCTAGGACTATTTTGATGATCCCTCTGCTTGTAAGTTAAGAATATCTTGAAAGCACAAACCTAAAGTCCTATCTTCTATCATATGTTTAAATGAACGGAGCTGAAGCAGAACCGGAACCGTGATTAAATGTCATAACTTCCTCCGTGTGTTTAAAAAATAAACCAATAGATGAATGGACTGCACGTGATCTGGTGATGACCTCAGGCTGTTGACCGTCCCCCTGTCACCCTCTCTGTGTCCGTCCCCCTGTCACCCTCTCTGTGTCCGTCCCCCTGTCACCCTCTCTGTGTCCGTCCCCCTGTCACCCTCTCTGTGTCCGTCCTCCTGTCACCCTCTCTGTGTCCGTCCCCCTGTCACCCTCTCTGTGTCCGTCCCCCTGTCACCCTCTCTGTGTCCGTCCCCCTGTCACCCTCTCTGTGTCCGTCCCCCTGTCACCCTCTCTGTGTCCGTCCCCCGGTCACCCTCTCTGTGTCCGTCCCCCTGTCACCCTCTCTGTGTCCGTCCCCCTGTCACCCTCTCTGTGTCCGTCCCCCTGTCACCCTCTCTGTGTCCGTCCCCCTGTCACCCTCTCTGTGTCCGTCCCCCTGTCACCCTCTCTGTGTCCGTCCCCCTGTCACCCTCTCTGTGTCCGTCCCCCTGTCGCCCTCTCTGTGTCCGTCCTCCTGTCACCCTCTCTGTGTCCGTCCCCCTGTCACCCTCTCTGTGTCCGTCCCCCTGTCACCCTCTCTGTGTCCGTCCCCCTGTCACCCTCTCTGTGTCCGTCCCCCTGTCACCCTCTCTGTGTCCGTCCCCCTGTCACCCTCTCTGTGTCCGTCCCCCGGTCACCCTCTCTGTGTCCGTCCCCCTGTCACCCTCTCTGTGTCCGTCTCTGCTCCTCCACGTTCCTCTCAGGCTCATTTCTGCCTGCCGGGTCCTCCCCTCGGAGGCCGCTTCTGGCTCCGTCGCCCACGGATCATTTTCATTGCATGGTTGAGGTCAGACCCTCAGTCTGTTCCAGTCACGCACGGCGCTGCCTGCCTCCTCCGTCACCCGGTCACTACACCACCCAACGCACCGGGGCCCTGCTGCTGCCCGTTCACACACACACACACACAAACAGGCGCGCGCACACACACACAGGCGCGCGCACACACACACACACAGGCGCACACATACACACACAGGCAAATATATGTGTGAGAGAACACACGTGCACATCAACACCCACCAGATCTAGTAGGTGGGGGGGGGGGGTGCTACTGCCTCATCAATGAGGCCCTGCCTCATCAATGAGGCCCTGCCTCATCAACTGCCTCATCAATGAGGCCCTGCCTCATCAACTGCCTCATCAATGAGGCCCTGCCTCATCAACTGCCTCATCAATGAGGCCCTGCCTCATCAACTGCCTCATCAATGAGGCGGTTTCGAGGTCAATTAGGCCTTGAATCCCGAATCACTCGCAATACACAACGAAGAGGGACATCTGCTGCTGAGGTCTGAATTAAAGATGAGCTGATGAATGTGCCGGGACGGTGTGGAAAGTCCTCTCTCTCTCTCTCTCTCTCTCTCTCTCTCTCTCTCTCTCTCTCTCTCTCTCTCTCTCTCTCTCTCTCTCTCTCTCTCTCTCTCTCTCTCTCTCTCTCTCTCTCTCTCTCTCTCTCTCTCTCTCTCTCTCTCTCTCTCTCTCTCTCTCGACCCTCGTCCAATGAGAGACGCCCTGCATGTGGGCTTGGCACCACGTCACCACAACTCACACACAGACGCACACACAGACGCACACACAGACGCACACACAGATGGCGTCGTGCTACCGGAGGACCATAGAAGCAGCAGAGGTACTCATGTGGATGTTTAATTGACGGTAGGTCTGGGTGGGCGTGGCCAGAGCTCTGACAACACATCTAGACTGCCCCTCCGGACGGAGTCTGAACAGGGGCGTACACGACAGGAGCAGTTTGGGGAGCGCATGTAGTACATCCTGTTTGGCCCTTACCTAGTAAGGGCCAAACATGTAAGATATGGTAAGGGTGAACCACATACGATATAGTAAGGGCCAACAACGTAAGACATAGTAAGGGCCAACAACGTAAGACATAGTAAGGCCCAACCATTTAAGATATAGTAAGGGCCAACCACGTACGATATAGTAAGGGCCAACAACGTAAGACGTAGTAAGAGCCAAACAACTGAGATAAAGTAAGGGCCAACAACATAAGATATAGTAAGGGCCAACAACATAAGACATAGTAAGGGCCAACAACGTAAGACATAGTAAGGCCCAACCACTTAAGATATAGTAAGGGCCAACAACGTAAGATATAGTAAGGGCCAACAACATAAGACATAGTAAGGGCCAACAACGTAAGACATAGTAAGGCCCAACCACTTAAGATATATACTAAGGGCCAACAACGTAAGATATAGTAAGGGCCAACAACGTAAGACATAGTAAGGGCCAACCACTTAAGATATAGTAAGGGCCAACAACATAAGACATAGTAAGGGCCAACCACGTACGATATAGTAAGGGCCAACAACGTAAGACGTAGTAAGAGCCAAACAACTGAGATAAAGTAAGGGCCAACAACATAAGATATAGTAAGGGCCAACAACGTAAAAACTAAAGTAAGGGCCGACCATGTATGGGGGGCGTCGTCGGGGTCCGGACGTACGCAGCTCAACATCAGACATGTGGCGCCACCCGTCAACGCCACAAAGGAGAGCGCGGCGTCCGCAGACGACAGCCGGCCCTCACACGGCGGCGTTGTCATCCTCCAATTAGGACCGGGTCCCCGTTGACACCGAGGCCGATGGAGCTCTTTGTGGAGCTGATAGATGAACTCATTACCGCTGACCCCTGACCCCCGACCGACGGGACGGGGTGTGTGTTCCTCGTGTGAACGTGTCATGGTTCCCTGCTGGCGTGCGTGAGGGGCCATGTGTGTGTTCGTGTGTGTGTCTGCGTCACCAAGCATGTGGAAGCCAATGAGCCCAGCTCTCCGTTTTAATAATTGACCAGCGGGTAGGGGTGCCTTTGTGTGTGTGTGTGTGTGTGTGTGTGTGTGTGTGTGTGTGTGTGTGTGTGTGTGTGTGTGTGTGTGTGTGTGTGTGTGTGTGTGTGTGTGTGTGTGTGTTCTGCCACCATGAGATAATGCCCCTCACCAATCAGTGTTTTCAGACGACCTGATGAGGAGCTAACCACTAGCGCCCAACCACGGCCTGTCTTCCTCTAACTCGGTTCATTGTGTGTGCACAGGAAAGGAATTTAAATTCAGCAAGTACGAAAAGTCATTATGATTAATATTCCAGGGATACGTCGTAGTTGCAGCGCAGAAAGGAGTTCAACGTATGATGTGTGGTTAAATTGGTTGAAGTTGTTGGTTGACATTTTTAGCAATACAATCTATTCTAAAGAATGATTTTGGAAATGTGGTTCAACAAACTGCCTTCAGATCAGATTGGATTTGTTCAATGGCAAAGCTTAAAAGAAGAGGGAAATTGATAGGGGTTTCTTAAATTCTTCCCCAAACTCAAGCATATTCAGCAAAGGAGACAACGCAATCCTCTCCATCAGGTAAACTTAACGCCGTTTACAGACACATTATCAAAACCAGGGCTTGTGCTTCCACTTGAGGTCCACCAGATCTACAGAAACACAGCTCATCACGCCCAGACGGAGACCCAAACCCCAGTGCTGGGGGTCGTGGTGGGGCTGTTGGGAGCCCGATCCCCGTCTGGGCCGGGCTGTATCGGGGTCACGGCTACCTCACGCGATACGGTGACAAACAAGACCCCACATGTCTTACTCTCCGCCGTCTGTCTACGCAGGTCGTCTGTCTGCCCAGGGCGTCTGTCTGCCCCGTGGCTCAGAGGACCAGACTCCACTGCTACAGCGTCTCGTGTCGTCACTCCTCGCGGGCCCGTTCACACACGCGTGTGAGCGGGCGCTAAGTGAATTGTCTTGCTTCACGTCAAACTACTGCTAGCGCTACATGGCGCTCCTCAGAGTGAAGGCAGGGAGGGATTGAAGCTAACTTTTTTTAAATTTTTTTAAGGAATAGGCACTTAGGTTTGAGGTTTTGTTTTAGGGCCTGGCTACAAATAGTTGATTTGATTCAGTCCCCCTAATGGAAGCGCTTGGGCCCTTTCTTTTTTCAAGCTGCTGCTGCAGCACACATAAATAACACCGGCCTTAAGGTCGAATTACAGGAATAGGAAGTTACTTTACCCTATTGGTGACCTGTGATAAGGGACCAGACGGGCACTCACTATCACGACACTGATAAGCATCAGATCAAAGCTCATCTCAACTTGTGTCTGAATCACACATCCTGTCCACAGCAACGCTCGGCTTCATCCGTCTCCGCCAGACAGTGGAAAGTGACAAAAGGGATTAGAAGGGATGCTTTAACATGTTAATGTCACATGTGCAACTACTCTACTGTAAACCGCTTCACACGCCATGGAGCTAATGTGAGAGAGAGAGCCTAAGGTATCAAGGATTCTGCTATGAGTAGTCACGCTATTCCACCCTACCCTGTAGGGGTTGCATGGGTACATATCCCTCCCAATGCAACTTAATTACTCTCAATACTGTCTAATATAGATATATATACGAAAATACATTAAGTATCCAGAACCTTAATGTTGGAGCACTAATGTTTTTATATATATATATATATATATATATATATATATATATATATATATATATAAAATGAACGTTCTGGAAACAAAATGTATTTTTGTTTTGATTTACATCCATTATTTTCAGATGTAATAGTTTAGAAATGCGGTCATATTGAGGGAATCAGATTGCAACAATCTCTGAGTTGCTGCCGAGAAGGCTTCAAAGGGAAAACGATATATATCCTATCTACTCAGCCTCAGTCTCTCCTTCCTACCTTCACTGTTCATACTGCATGACTCAACCTTCAGGCCGACAGGATGAACCCATGGGGTGAATGAGAGAGCAGAATGGGTCCTTAAGGCCTGGTACAGTGAGCTGAGGTGATGCCTTTGTATTGCAAACACTCGCTAGGATCTAACATAAGGTGATAGGTCAATGTTTGCCCTACCAGAGACTTCTAGGATGGATGGGTAGCCTCTAATTTAAAAAGATTTGGTCAAATCACTTTACAAAAGGTTATAATAAGGTTCATGATTAGCCATTGATTAACAATAGATTATGCCATAATGATCAATAATGAGCATAAACCCAAACCCTATTAAATAATGTATAAATTAATATCTTAGTTAACATGAATATTATAACTGGACCATTAGAGAACTAACTTATTAAGTTACTGCTATTTAATAGTAAGTTCATGCTTATTACTGCATTCGATTATGTGGCTTAATGATTAATCGATGTATTCTAAAGTGTAACCAAAGCGCCGGGAAAAAAAGAAGTGGATTCTGAGGCGATAGATTCCGCTGGGCGACCGCAGGACGGCGGCCCTTACCCATGAGCCCCCGGGGCAGGTCAAGTGGGCGGAGCAGCAAAGTCATGAGTAACCCAGCGGGGTAGAAGCCGCGCGGCCGGACTGAGCCCTGTCCCCGTCATGCTGCAGTCGGCCTTCTGTGTGATGTGAGTGAAAAGGACAGCAGGATATCTGCCGTCCTTCGGGATGGTCAGAGCCGTTCTCTACAAGGAGGGGGAGGACAGCAACACCGTGGTCCGATCGCCATCACACCAGGTCCGTTAGCACACATCCTGGGGCTTGGGGATGCCTCGGCATACTTCTTTTGCTGATAAATGGTATATTTACCCTTTATATTTACCCTTTATATTTACCATTTATATTTGCACAAGTCCTTCCAACTTCTGCCATCAGGCCGCCGATATAGAGTACCCCTATCTAAGAAAACGTACACAAAAACTCATTCATACCCATTGCCATAAACAATGAATAATGGCCTAAATAACCCTGACTCACTGTCACTTTACACATATCCACAGATTTTTTATTGTTTATTTTTCCAGTTTTTAATATTTATACTTGTTTTAAGATCTATACAAACTATGTGTGCTCTCAGAAATCAATTTTGTATGACTGCCTATCAGTACATTGTCCTGTTTGTATGTCGAGCGACGTCAAAGATGGTTTTCTGTTACGACAGACAATAACGTTTTCTGAATCTGAATCTGAATATAAGTATATAATATATCACATGGCTATTGATTTATTGTTTACATTATACATGGTACATTTTTATTGGAAGGAGAAAATGAGTTGGGTTGAGTTGTTTCTGTGCAGTGTCATTTCATTTCAAGCAACTGAATAGTAGTATGCTTGAATGTTGATTGAAATGTTGCATTTTTTTATATAAGTTTGGAAGAAAATGTGCAAAGATTAAAATAATGTAAATAACATTCCTTATTCAGCAGTGAGTCCCCTATCCGTCACTATCCGCCCATTGAACATGAATGGATAGGGTGTACAGGCAGGGCCTCACAGGCTGGAGAAACTGACGTTATGCTCAGGCTTCTGTCCACAGAGTTTATAGGAAAAGAAAAGATTGGCCCTTCCACCCCTACTCTGAATGAAGATGATAACACCTTCCTATATATTTGGAGGAATAGAATATGATGAGGGAATACGATAAATGCACTACAATAAAGTGTTTTTCCGCATGTAAACACTGATATAAGAACAAAAATAGAGATGCAATCTGAACCTACGAGTGAATACAGCACCATCTCCACTCTGCCACTCAACTGTACCAATCACAGACAAAGAGACCAATAGATAACCTCATTCTACTACAAATAGTGCTACGGGTTACAGGTCATACCTTGTAGTCTACTGCGAGGGTTATTATGTGTACAGTGGGCAGTTCATTTATGTTTTCCAATGGGTTGGTTTAGGGTTTAATTGCCAACACTGTGCCAAATTCCCCCACGAGGAAATCCAGTTATATTCCATTACATTAAGGCCACAGGTGGCACACACACCTGCACACACATTTAGTGACAAAATACATTTTTTAAAATCAAACTCAATTAAAAAAGGTAAAAGACAAAAGCTGTTTTTTTTGCCGCGACTGACCACTGACCTTGGAAGAAGCTTTTGACCTTGAGGTAGGACACGGCCAGGCGTAGCACCGAAAGCTTGTCCAGCTTGGAGATGACGTCGGGGCTGAAGGGCAGCATGCTGGCCAACCGGTCCAGCTCCGCGTTCAGCCGGTCACGGTGCCTCTTCGACGGGTTGGTCTTCACGCTCGCCACGGACTGCTTTCTGCAGGGATCCAATCGCAGGACAGGATGGGGGTGAATTGAGAAGCAGGGGAATGTCATCTGAGTTTCTGTTTGTTTGGGGAGCTTCTGTTGAGGACAGGACCGTCTTGTTTTAACCACTTGGAACGAGAAGTTTACGGTGCTGTCCTATATCAAAACTTTATCTGGAATACTCGAAAGTAAACTACTGTCAACTACTAATTATACATGGCTAAACCAAAGTTAAAGTTCATGGCATGCCATAATTATAGAAGGATTATTTACTTAAAATGTTTACTATGCATTTCTGAAAAGTGACATTTTATACAGGCTAAAATATATGTATTGCAATATAAAGACCAAAAGTGCTGAAGTTCATAAACAAACTTTTAGTTATTAGTTAAAAAATAATAGTATTATTCTAAATTACTAGATTTAGATTACTAGGTTTAGATTTATGTAGTATATTTGATCTGTTATTACGAGGTTTTTGGGCATGAACAAATAAAAAAGTTTTGTTTTAGTTAAAAAAAAAGTCAGTCAACGTTAACTAGGCTACCTCTTCCTCCGGAAAACATGCCGAGACTAGAATCAGAAAAAAAGGAAATGATGCCCGCCACAAAGGTTTGCCTAATTCCTTAAAATAGACAATAACATGCGGAACATCAACTCAACTGTTTTTGGACGGGTTTCCTTCTCTTTCGACCAGCGTACAGACACTCTCCCGGTGGAATCATCATCTGGTGAGAAAATATAACCATTAGCCTACAAAAATAGACATTTCGGTGTCATGAAAATAAAATACAAAATATATACCATCTTATTTTTAAAGTGTCATTGATGACTTCGAACTATAAAATAATAATAAAATACGGTCTTACCTAAATCGTTTGAAATGTCCAGTAATTCGAATGTAAACAAAGTGTAGTTCAACTATCTGGTCCAAAATGTTGTTAAAGTCACAAAAGCTTCAGGATCAATGCAAATGTAGCTGCACAATGCTCTGGGAAGAGATGCAGCTGTAAAACGGGCTTGATTGAGATGCTTAAATGCAGTGACAGGGCAGGGCTGCCTTTTAAGCGTACTCCTATTGCAGGTGGCGGATTGAATCTCATTGACCCCCCCCCCCCTTGCGTCTTTCGCACGCAACCTTCCTCGGCACGCGAGGAGGAGGGCTCCCGTGAGCTCATCCACAAGCACGCGCTTCCTCTGGGGACTCGGAGCGGCGGACGCGCCATCCTCCTTCAGGGACGGTTACAACGGACCGCGCCTCGCAACGTGCGGATGGAGAATGAAGTGGTCGGGATGTATTCGGTTCAGCTTTGTTTTGTTGACGTGTGGTGAGTGTGCAGGCATTTCGATTGTTTGATGTAGGCCTACTTGTAGTTTAAATTTCAAGTATGTATCTAACGTAACACTACTGTATCCACTACTACTGTGGATAAGTGCGTTCATTGCTAAAAGTAGGCTACGTATTCGTTGTCAGCGAGAAGTGCCTCTACTTATAAGAGCAATAACACTGCAATAACACTTACTCTGGGTAAAATGTATATGGTGCATATACATTTTACCCCCCCCCCCCCCACACACACACACACTATTCTGACAGGCCAATATAAGCAGGAACCAATGTGTTCTTCATATATTACAAAGCGTAACGTGATGGTCGAAAGACCTCGCCAGTTAGTCAATCCATAGCCTAAAAGGAAATAATTTGACATCAGAAGACTAGTTATGCAAATACAAATTTTAATGTTATTTTTCAAAGCACAGATAAGAAAAAATGGGTCATTCTAATGTGTAGTTGGGATTGACCACCAAGACGGGGTCCTCTTCAGTCGTCGGAGCCTCCCCGTTCTTCGACTGTTTGAGCCCCGTTTGAGTCAGCTCAATAATGACGTGGTCCTGAACGGGTGGAGGAGAGAGAAGGCAACGTCTTAAAGCTACGCACCAGCGCCATCTCCTGCTCGACACTGAAAACGATATGCCTTGATCATCGATTTGTAATAGCAGGGCCGTTAACAGCTGTAGCTCATTAGGTTAATTAAGGATCTATAGGCAGGCTAGTGGCCATAATTAACGCCATGAGATACAATCATGTGCACCCCTGTGATTAAGGTGTAGAGAAATGAAGCAACTGTAAAGATTTGATATGCACAATACATTCAGAATATATTATCAACCCCACCAAGTTAAAATCGAAATGATGCAAAAAAATATGCAGGGCATGAAGACATAGAATAACTCTCGACAGCATTTCTTACATAGTTGATGAGCCGGTGAAGCACTTTTTCAAACAGCGTTTTCTTTGAGATCAGCTCCTCCTCTGTTTCAATTTCACTTTCCATCTCTTTCAGATACCAGTTGACCAATTCACTCTTTTTCAAAGAACCCTCCTCATCGACTGTGGATGGAGAAATAAAAATCAACGCCATCTCCCACTGAAACGTATTCAAAGCATTCGCCTCAACTTACATTAAAGATTTACATTGCAAAATGTTCTTCCTTGATCTAATGACCACATTAAAAAAAACAGATCCTCCACAAAGCAACATCAGCATGCATGCATATTAAATGGTTAAACCGATTAAAGTGGTTGCCCACCTGAAAGTAAACCCAAATGAGACCACTCTTGAACTGTGGTACCGTCATTCGTCTTGAGTAGAAAGTCGTTATTAAAACTGGGTTTTCCCATAGATTTAGAGTCAGCCTGCCCTCAACACTATATCTAGAGCTGTACTTTTCCTACACATCAGTATATTGAAACACCAGTTATATCATGCACATTTACTTATTATGCAGAGATCGTATAAGGCCCCCATTATATGCAGGTCAGAAAAGGGTTGAACTCACCCTCCTCCATCCTGTGCATGTGGAGGACGATGAGGTTGGAGATCTTGCGGTACTCTGCGAACGACATTTTCAAGACCGCCTTAGGGGCAGAGGTGCTCTCTGTGATTGGCTGTTGCTCCTTGTCCGTCACCGCTCCGTTGACCCCATTGGTTCCCTTCTCTCTCGCCTCCGCTGCATCGTTCTGGTCTGCAGATGGAGAGCAGAGGGTGACTGAAGTCGTTTGGCCGTCACTGCTTAATGTTATTCTTTAAAGGCTAAGGCCCAATCCCATTTCTACCCCTTCCCCCTCCCCCTTGTTTTGAAGGGGTAAGGGGTAGAACTGGGATTGGGCCTAAATATATCGCCTTTAAAAAAGGGCATTTATTTAAGTAGCTGCCACCATCTGTTAAAGGCTACATCTTAATGAGGGCAACATGGTGAATACGGTGGGAACAATACTTTACTCATGACATTATAGGTGGGACATTTTCAGCGTGCCATATTACAATTCATTTTATGTAAGAAAAATAAAAAACGTTACACAAACAAATTGATGTTATACAGCGTCAGTGTTCTTTATTTCCCCCTCATCTGTAACCCAACAAGTATGACAAAACCCAAACTAATCGTTACCAGTATCTCGCCCTTATTCCCACCCCCTACGGACACACACACTCACACACTTCCCCTAGTACCGTGAATCTCCTGCTCGTCTTCCTCGTTGTCAAAGTTGATGTCGGGAGAGTCCACGCGGATGATGGATTTGTTGAGCAGACGAAACGCCTCCTTCACGTGTTTGGGCTGGACCTGGGGACGAACGGCAGGCTGGAGAGAAGGTCTCTGGGTTCGGCTCTTCACATTACAACTAGCAGGTTGCCATGGAACACCCATCTGGGGTGAACAGAGCAGTACCCCGTTCTACGCTATGACACCTTTCTAGTGCCGTGGTGCGACCGTCTTCTCCCAGACGCTGACCAGCGGTCTAACATCAGCTGGTCTCTGTGTACACTACAACCGTCCGCTAATGGGGGGCACACGTGATTCAGAGACCAGTCAGGGGGTTTGGGTACCGGGCTGGGGGTACCGGGCAGTGGGGGCCGGTACCTCGTCGGAGCAGTACATGCGGGTCATGGCCTCGGACAGCCGCAACATGCTCTCCAGCTGGCGCACCGTGATCCTCCAGGCCGACTTCATGCTGCCCGTGCTGTCCCTCTGCCGCAGCAGCTTGTACTGCTCCACCACAAACTCCCGGGCAGCGGGGGTGATCTGGGGGGGGGGGGGGGGGGGGTGATAAGGGTCATCATGGTACACCAATACACCAATCACAGAGAAGGGTCAACTACATCGTGATGAATCTATATCTTTATAAAAACTAGAGGCTACATAAATGTGAAGCTCTTGCGTCGGATGGAGTACCCTGTTCAAATGGATCAGGGCCTGGCCCGGTATTGATACGCCAGGACAATGATAATACTCTCACTCTGTAGCCCAAGCTCAGTGTTGAAACGTCACATCAAGACCGTACACTTGCTTCAGTTCTATTCCATCCAGGGCTGTCCTTTGACGAATTAGCGGGAAAATGGACCCCTTTTCTATAACGTTAACCATACAACACTAGGGTTCAATAGTGATGCAGACAACGAGAGCCCACACAGCCTTAGAAAGTGGAGGAGCTGAATCAAAAGTTTAGATAAATAAAAAAATAATAATATTAGAACTGACCATGGGTTGGAACTGCCTGGCAAAGAGGATATACCTCTGGACCTCATCCGGGGAGTAGACCCTCTGCACAGACTCCATGTTCCTGCAGTGCAGGTCCACTATTCGCCGGGCGATGGCGTAGTCCGTTACCTGGGGTACACATCACACAGGGAGCGTCACCTTAAACCACAGACGGACTTAACCAAAACAGAGACAGAACTGACACATTAAAACTGCAATTATTTGAGCTGAAGCACTGCACACTAGATCTGTCAAACATAACAGGTTTGTTTATGTACGTTTGAGATTGGGCCCTTCACAGAGTGCAGGGAGTGATTTGATAGAACCATTCTTCAAACAAAATGAGAGGTAAGCATTGATCAGTTATAGAATGTGATACTATTGATTACATTATTGAAATAACCATCTACAAGCATTGACTAAAGATGATCAACTTATAATGTATAAGCTATCAGCCAATTCAAATGTCACACATTGTGACTTTAAATCTAGTGCGACCAGCCAGCAAAGATGGAGCGCTGAAATGTGTCCGACGGGTTAGGGTTAGGGTTAGGGCGCCCCCAGGTGGGGTGGCCCCCCTCTCCGGGCGCCGCCCACCTCATTACACTCGTCCACCAGGATGAAGAAGAGGTCGAAGCGGGACATGATGGGGGCGGACATGTTGATGTTCTGCTTCAGGGACTTTGAGCGGTTGTAGTGGCCGTCGATGGGGTTGGCCGCGGCCAGGATGGACGTCCGGGCGTTGAGCGTCGCCTTCAGAGAGGAAACTAAAGTTACCCTCCAGTCATTGGTCGGTCACTTCACACGGTGTTAAACTAAAGTTACCCTCCAGCCATTGGTCGGTCACTTCACACGGTGTTAAACTAAAGTTACCCTCCAGTCATTGGTCGGTCACTTCATATGTTAAACTAAAGTTACCCTCCAGTCATTGGTCGGTCACTTCACACGGTGTTAAACTAAAGTAGTTACCCTCCAGTCATTGGTCGGTCACTTCACACGGTGTTAAACTAAAGTTACCCTCCAGTCATTGGTCGGTCACTTCACACGGTGTTAAACTAAAGTTACCCTCCAGTCATTGGTCGGTCACTTCACACGGTGTTAAACTAAAGTTACCCTCCAGTCATTGGTCGGTCACTTCACACGGTGTTAAACTAAAGTTACCCTCCAGTCATTGGTCGGTCACTTCACACGGTGTTAAACTAAAGTTACCCTCCAGTCATTGGTCGGTCACTTCACACGGTGTTAAACTAAAGTTGCCCTCCAGTCATTGGTCGGTCACTTCACACGGTGTTAAACTAAAGTTACCCTCCAGTCATTGGTCGGTCACCTCACACGGTGATAAACTAAAGTTACCCTCCAGTCATTGGTGGATCACTTCATACGGTGTTAAACTAAAGTTACCCTCCTGTCATTGGTCGGTCACTTCACACGGTGTTATGGTGACAGGGTTAAAATGGTTCCTAACATTTAGAGAGAGGTGGGTGAGTGGGGAGGGAGTGAGGGACCTTGATTCCAGCCTTGGTAATGGAGATGGTCTGCTGCTCCATAGCTTCATGAATTGCCACCTGGTCCTTCAAGTCCATTTTGTCAAACTCGTCGATGCAGCACACCCCCTAGATACAGACGGAAACACAAATATCAGAATCAAGGCTACTGGCACACAAGAGAGCAGCTAATCACTAACGCACAGACAGCATTAAACACAGGCTACGCCTGAATTACAGATCATGCATTCTCCGTGGTATAGGGCTGCAACAAATCTTCGATCGACAATCCCATTTATTAAAATTTGTCTTCAATTTTATAAAAATACAAGAAGGACAAATAACCAAAAAGTGTAGCTAAATGTTGCACTTCAATTCAAATATTTGGGTCATGGAACATTATTAAAGAGATAGATGACGGGTACTGGTTGAAGACAGGAGGACGGGTACTGGTTAAAGACAGGAGGACGGGTACTGGTTAAAGACAGGACGGGTACTGGTTAAAGACAGGACGGGTACTGGTTAAAGACAGGAGGACGGGTACTGGTTAAAGACAGGAGGACGGGTACTGGTTAAAGACAGGAGGACGGGTACTGGTTAAAGACAGGAGGACGGGTACTGGTTAAAGAGAGGAGGACGGGTACTGGTTAAAGAGAGGAGGACGGGTACTGGTTAAAGAGAGGAGGACGGGTACTGGTTAAAGACAGGAGGACGGGTACTGGTTAAAGACAGGAGGACGGGTACTGGTTAAAGACAGGAGGACGGGTACTGGTTAAAGACAGGAGGGCGGGTACTGGTTAAAGACAGGAGGGCGGGTACTGGTTAAAGACAGGAGGGCGGGTACTGGTTAAAGACAGGAGGGCGGGTACTGGTTAAAGACAGGAGGGCGGGTACTGGTTAAAGACAGGAGGGCGGGTACTGGTTAAAGACAGGAGGGCGGGTACTGGTTAAAGACAGGAGGGCGGGTACTGGTTAAAGACAGGAGGGCGGGTACTGGTTAAAGACAGGAGGGCGGGTACTGGTTAAAGACAGGAGGACGGGTACTGGTTAAAGACAGGAGGACGGGTACTGGTTAAAGACAGGAGGACGGGTACTGGTTAAAGACAGGAGGACGGGTACTGGTTAAAGACAGGAGGACGGGTACTGGTTAAAGACAGGAGGACGGGTACTGGTTAAAGACAGGAGGACGGGTACTGGTTAAAGACAGGAGGGCGGGTACTGGTTAAAGACAGGAGGGCGGGTACTGGTTAAAGACAGGAGGACGGGTACTGGTTAAAGAGAGGAGGACGGGTACTGGTTAAAGACAGGAGGACGGGTACTGGTTAAAGACAGGAGGACGGGTACTGGTTAAAGACAGGAGGGCGGGTACTGGTTAAAGACAGGAGGGCGGGTACTGGTTAAAGACAGGAGGGCGGGTACTGGTTAAAGACAGGAGGGCGGGTACTGGTTAAAGACAGGAGGACGGGTACTGGTTAAAGACAGGAGGACGGGTACTGGTTAAAGACAGGAGGACGGGTACTGGTTAAAGACAGGAGGACGGGTACTGGTTAAAGACAGGAGGACGGGTACTGGTTAAAGACAGGAGGACGGGTACTGGTTAAAGACAGGAGGACGGGTACTGGTTAGAGACAGGAGGACGGGTACTGGTTAAAGACAGGAGGACGGGTACTGGTTAAAGACAGGAGGACGGGTACTGGTTAAAGACAGGAGGACGGGTACTGGTTTACAGATCGTGGTTAACAGGTCGTGGTTAACAGGTCGTGGTTAACAGGTTTTGGTTAGCGACAGGGGGGGGGGGTCGTGGTGGTTAACAGGTTGTGGTTAGCGACAGGGGGGGGGTCGTGGTGGTTAACAGGTCGTGGTTAGCGACAGGAGGTGGTCGTGGTGGTTAACAGGTTGTGGTTAGCGACAGGAGGTGGTCGTGGTTAACAGGTTGTGGTTAGTGACGGGGGGGGGTCGTGGTGGTTAACAGGTTGTGGTTAGTGACGGGGGGGGGGTCGTGGTGGTTAACAGGTTGTGGTTAGTGACGGGGGGGGGGGTCGTGGTGGTTAACAGGTCGTGGTGGTTAACAGGTCGTGGTGGTTAACAGGTCGTGGTGAGCGACAGGAGGAGGGGGTCGTGGTGGTTAACAGGTTGTGGTTAGTGACGGGGGGTCGTGGTGGTTAACAGGTCGTGGTTAGCGACAGGAGGTGGTCGTGGTGGTTAACAGGTTGTGGTTAGTGACGGGGGGGGGGGGGTCGTGGTGGTTAACAGGTCGTGGTGGTTAACAGGTCGTGGTTAGAGACAGGAGGTGGTCGTGGTGGTTAACAGGTCGTGGTTAGAGACAGGAGGGTGGGTCGTGGTGGTTAACAGGTCGTGGTTAGCGACAGGAGGTGGTCGTGGTGGTTAACAGGTTGTGGTTAGTGACAGGAGGTGGGGTAGTGGTGGTTAACAGGTCGTGGTTAGCGACAGGAGGTGGTCGTGGTGGTTAACAGGTCGTGGTTAGAGACAGGAGGGTGGGTCGTGGTGGTTAACAGGTCGTGGTTAGTGACGGGGGGGGGGGTCGTGGTGGTTAACAGGTTGTGGTTAGTGACGGGGGGGGGGGGTCGTGGTGGTTAACAGGTCGTGGTTAGTGACGGGGGGGGGGGTCGTGGTGGTTAACAGGTCGTGGTTAGCGACAGGAGGTGGTCGTGGTGGTTAACAGGTCGTGGTTAGTGACAGGAGGTGGGGTCGTGGTGGTTAACAGGTCGTGGTTAGCGACAGGAGGGTGGGTCGTGGTGGTTAACAGGTCGTGGTTAGCGACAGGAGGTGGTCGTGGTGGTCTGTACGTTGTCAGCCAGCATGAGGGCTCCGGCCTCGATGACGAACTCGTGGGACTCTTCGTCCCGGACGACGGCGGCCGTGAGCCCGGCGGCGCTGCTGGCTTTGCCGCTGGTGTAGATTGCCCGCGGCGCGAAGTCCACCACGTGCCTGAGGACGGGAGGGGCGAGGACGGGAACACAGAGCAGAAACAAAGGTCCCGTACCATACCGCCAGGTGAGAGCGGGATTAGCCTTTAGGAGCCGTTTAGGATATCCGCCTCTTCTGACATCACATGCGGGCGCGTCCAGAGGTGCGCTGGATAGATCAGTACCAGCGCACCCAGTGGACTGGAGAGAACGTTGCTCATCTGTCGGTCACACATCTAGGTGGACACGCCCACTTGTTATCTCAGGAGAGGCCGATTTTCCAAACGGCTAATCACACACACACCTGGTGGTATACTGTCCCCTTTATCACCAACCAGTTCCAATCCCATCAGTCTAGTCTGTTGAACTGCTGGATGCAATCTAGAGACTCTTGCGGCACAATTTGAGGAAATTAAAGGAGTGTGTGAAGGGGTCGTACTTGAGGAACTGGCTCTTGGAGGTGCTGGGGTCACCGACGATACAAATGTTGACGTCCCCCCTGAGGGATGTGCCCTCCATGGTCGTCTTGGCAACGCCGCCAAACAGCATCAGCAGGATACCACGCTTGATCTCATCGTTACCTGGCAACCCCGGGAGAGTCATTCAATATTTTTTTCCCGTGGTAGAAAAAACGAATTGGTTTAGTTTTACAAATGTAGGCTTGTTTTCTTCAGGTTGTGTTATCTAGCCCCCCATCTGTTAACCGGTGTTATCTAGTTCCCCTTTGTTAATCTCTTGCCTGGGGGGGGACCGGTCACAAGTTCCCTTTATCTCTACCAGAAAACCCCTGCATGTCAACATTTCCCCTCACATGACACATGGACCAATGCCTTGCGGGGAGAGAGGGGGGGGGGGGGGGGGGGGGGGGGGGGGACTGTTAAAAGGCCGTTTGAAACTTTATTCTAGGCTCCCTCTGCTAGAAAGGAGATTAGTGTACAAGAACTTGAATAGGTTAATCTTCTACAAATATGAGCATCTCAAAGAAATTGCCAAAGAAATGTGAGAAACAAAGATCAAACCATTATGCATGTACTTTACAGATTTTATGTAGGCTGATGGTTGGAATGTCAAATTATAGTACTACTTTAATTCAACCATAAAAAAAGCTGAAGAAGTAACCAGTGTTTGGTTAACCTTTTGTTAATTAAAATGTAGTTCCAACCATATGATGTGATTAATAAATATTAACGCTTCGGGAACACAATACGAGAATACTTCCAGCTGGAGTCATGAGGTGAGCGTAACAAAAGATGCTCCTGAATGAGTGAGGAGCGGGGTTACCGTGGATGGTGGGGAAGAGGCTGGTGCACAGGTTGTGGTAGAGGTTCTTGTCCTGAGTCATCTCAAACACCTTCTCCCACTCCTCCACCGTCATCTGGTTCTTCACGCTCTCAGCCGTCTGGTCCTCCTGTCGCAGGGCCTTCCCCCCAAACTGACCACACACACAACGTTACGATGACATCGGGCTGCACTGCATCAACGTCTTCATTTAGAGAGATGATCCTCCTACATTTGTACACGTCTACCACAAACACATTGTCATTTAACAACACAAACACGGGAGCTTCTCAGCTCGTCAGGGAGCATCCTGGGGGTGGGAGGGCTCGGGCAGGGCGATTAACCACATCTTTATTGTGATTTCGATCGTATTGAAATTATTTTTTCTATATTTTGTTGATTTAAATGTATTTATTTTATTCATTAAATGGTTCGTAGATATTGCAGATCTGTAGCTGGATACATATTTGTACAATATTCTCGATTTGACCATTGTGTATTTTTTATGCGCGAGAGGCTGAATAAATGCATCATGTTCTCAAACTCGTTTGAATAATCATGATTTCAATAATGACCAAAACTAAAATCGTGATTATGATTTTTTGTATAATCGAGCAGCCCTCGTGTAGGCCGATCACACGGGGTCAGACCGAAGGTAGTCCCCCCCCCCCCCACTGACCCTTGGGTTGGTGGGGGCCACGTGAGAGGCCAGGAAGGCCAGTCGGTAGGACAGGTCCCGGACCCCCAGCGCCTTCAGCCCCGCCACGCCGTCTGCGTCGAAGCCCTCCCTGCCGGTCAGCCGACTGCTGGTCTCTGAGCGCACGGCTGGGGGGGGGGGGGGGGGGGACGAAGAGGAGGAGACGAAGAGGGACGCACATCAGACGAGGACAGACTTCAGACGTGAATCAGGAGTCTGCTCCGTGAGCGAGGGGGGGGGGGGGGGGGGGGGACCTGCGGATGCCAGCGCAGACACGTCGGGCACCACGATGAGCGTGCCGGTGAAGTCGCTGTGGTCCCCCGCCTGGGCCGTCTCCACCGCCTCCGCCCGCAGGACCACCTCCACGCTGCGGGGGATGGAGCCCCGGGGTAGCTCCGCCTGCGTCTCCTGGATACGCACCTGGGGGGGGGGGGCATCGTTAGAGAACACACACACACACACACACACACACACACACACACACACACACACACACACAGGTTTATTTTTACATTTTTATGCTTGATGATAGAATGAGAAGGACAGAAGATACGGGAGACGGAGGGCAGGACGTGCAGCAAAGGACCGCGGGGAGGGATCGAACCCGGTCTCTGCGATCAGGACCGGGCTGCGATGCATTTGGTAGCCAGTGTACTCCCATCACCCCATCCACCCCGAACACACCTTCTGGAAGTCCACGAAGCGCGACTTGTTGGCGTCCAGCATGAAGCGCTTGCGGTTGGCGCACACGGGGTTCTTGCAGATGTTGGGCTGCGTGTAGCGGAACTGCTGCTCCACGTCCTTGACGAGCGACTGGCAGTCCAGGCACAGGAAGGTGCCGCTGACCAGCTCGGGGTGCACGGGGTGCGTGCGCACCACCTGCCCGCTGATCCGCAGCAGCGAGCCAATACGAGCCGCCGTCAGCTCCCGGATCCTGGAGGGAGGAGGGGGGGGGGGGGGGGCACCAAGGTTCACGGTGAGAGGGGTCCCGGGGAGACGTACGACAGTGTGTCCCTCCATTCATTGAACGAGGTGCAACGTGCAGGCCTCCAGAACAGATACACAGTACACATCTCAGTCTGTGGCCGAGGCACGTCATTTGGTGCCACAGAACTTGGTGATTGTATCCATTTTGTATGAAATTTGAAGTAGGCCTCCGTACATCAATTATTCAAAAGAAAAAAAAACGTACAACAGTGATTTTTTTTATAAACACAGCATGAGAAGAAGAATAACATTAACAAAAATAATTTCAAATAAACTCAAGTCAAGGGACCATTAATTTTTATTGCCACCAGAGAGATGTATGTCCTAAATGCCACCATATTGGTGTCGATCCGGAGTCCCGACACGTAAAGAAACAACGCTTACTTTTGTCTGGTCGGAAATTCAGAGAAGGCCACGTAGAACTCCTTAGACGCAGGGATGTTCCCGTGGTCTCTGGCAAAGTGCCGCACAGCCTGACACAGAAACGGATAGACCCTGTAGGGTGGGAGAATGGATCCTGTTGGAATCACACACACTGAAATGGCATTTATGTTGCATCTTGAACCCAAACAGATGCAACATTCAGTAGGATACTCTTCTAAAAACAAACACGTGGGCGTGCGTGCGTGCGTGTGTGTGTAACCTGTAGTACTCCTCCTGGATGGTAGTGGCCAGCGGTTGGTTGTACTGCTCAATGTTCACGAAGCTGACTGTCAGCGTGTTCCTCTCGGGACGGATGAGTTCCTCAGCGTCCGCCAGGTACACCAGCTCACCTGTCGGGCTCTGAAACCTGAAACAACCGCTTTCTGGTCAGTTCTACCTCGAGGTTATTGGTGCCCAACAAATATCACAATGATCAATTCTGAAGTATTCAGTGGAAACGGCAGACTTTTTTCATGTGCACAATATTTAGACTCAATTAAATAGAAAGTATTCAAGGTAGATTTACAATTGAAGTCGACTTCACACACACGCACGTCGGGTATGATCACCAAAATACGCCTTTATAGAGCAATACTCACTCTTCCAGGAACTCCAAAAATAATTTCTGACATTTCTCAGACAATGCGTCTTTCACGTGGACGCCCCCGTCCGGCCCCGTGTCCGTGGAAAGTGCAGGATCCATCACGGCGCTGTTACTGGCGGAGGAGCAGCGAACACCGGCAGTGGACTACCGTGTACCTGGGTCTAAATCACTGTGGTGGTGGCGCAGGTGTGCTCACTAACCATCCGATTGAATTTATGAACTCCCCCGAACTTTTCAACAGCATGACGCTTAATTGACACCTTGTCCAATGACTTGCTGCTGCTCCACGATGAGAAGCGTAGGCGACTTGTAAAGCTACTTGCATTACAGAACCCACCGAATTGACAAGATGTTCCCAATTTACAAACGTCAACATATGTTAAGATTAGCTCCTTGCAAGAAAAGGTTTTCCATAAAAAAAAATGAACGCCCACTTCGTCCCAAATTGTACAATATACCAGTTATTTCACATATTGTATTTTTATTTAGTCCTGTCAAGTTGCACAAAAATACATTTGACACAGAGAGGCCCTCAGGGAATAACTACGTTCCAATTATTGTAATATAAATATACACAAATATTTATAAAATAAGGTATTTATGTAGTCATGTGTTCAAAGTAAAAGCAGACCTATAAGCAGTAAGAAGACGTCACCAACATGTTTCTGTCAGAGTTGCCGTCAAGAGAATAGCACAAAACTCTGAAACATTTAACACACATTAGAAAGTCTTCAGTTATAATAGTGCAATTAATGTGCAATAAACTTATATTTATAGGTTTATAATACTAGGTCTGCACAGTGATGGAGAGGGAACCGGAGGCTTCCGCACAGTGACGAGCTACTAGAGCATCTACATGAACATCTGCTCCACGCTCAGGGTTCACTTCAGGAGCAACAAGACTACACAGAATGACAGGACGTCAGAGATTGTATTTACAAACTTTTTATTAATGTCCTTTTGATTCAACAAAAGAGATCACTTCCTTTATGATGATGCTTCAACATGGATGCCCTGCTTCAAACCAACAGATCACTTATATACACACACACACATACACATATATATACGTATATATACACACACACACACGTATACATATACGTATATAAATATATATAAACACACACGCACACATTCACCTTTTGCTGAAGGAGTGTTTTCTGCTAACAACTCCCCTCCCAAAGCCGTTGAATTAAGCAAGCAAGCAACTCATTGATGTGTTTTGAGTGGCATGCAAAGTTCATGTAACTCAAGGTAAAGTTTATTAAGTAATTGCACTGTAAATGTCAAATTTACAAAGAGAGTGACAAGGTCTTCAGAGTGACATTGGTTGTCTGTAATATTTTCTTACGTTAAAATATGTTCGATCTGTAGGCGTTTCTGGTCACTTCCTATGTGGGGGGGTCGAGGGTGGGGTACTGACAACCACAACGCAGTCAGCTCCCGTGGCCAAGTTTAAAAACACAAAAAATTACAGGGATATCCACCTTGGCAACCGGATTGCTTTTTGGTGCTCTGAACGTCCTTTCACATGTATGTGTGCAGGGATATGAGTGTGTGTGTGTGTTTGTATGCATTTTGTAGAAGTATGTGGCCAAATCATACATCAGTAACACTAGATAACCCCCCCCTGCTGGTCAAACCGATACTGCAGCAGGGAATGCACAACGTTTTGGAAAAGGGGTGTGTGTGTGTGACTGCGTGAGTGTCTGTGTGTCTGTGTGTGTGTGTGTGTGTGTGTGTGTGTGTGTGTGTGTGTGTCATCACAGGGCCTTAAAGAGGGGAGGCGCCCGTCAGTGGTGTTCCTAGCGCGAGGCCGGTGGGCGCCGGGGGTCCGGTACAAAAACAAACGGCTGAATGAAGGGGGGGGGGGGGGGGGGGGGGGGGGGGCAGGGGGGGCTGGCCGCGTTAAGCCAGGTAGCTGTAAGTGTCTTTCTCCCCGTCGACGCGCTCCAGGTATTCCTTCTCGATGAGGATGTCGATGCATTTCTGGAGCAGAGAAGGGGAAGGAGGAGAACAGACGTGTCACCCCTCAGGTACGCAGCTCGCTCTGAGGTGGTGAGGCCGCCCTCTCAGGCACACACAGACTAAACCCGGCCCGCTTTCTTAGCTTATGTGTTTTTTTTGTGTTCTCAGTGTCATTAAGATACCTTTTATATCCTTCCTTTATATCCTAAGTTATGAATATTTCTGCTCATTGAATCTTGACTAAAAACTTCAGCTTTGGTTCTAAAATACTGACAGTAAGTGGGGTAGTAAAGAATGCGAGTGTGTGACGTGTGTGCACGTCCAAGCACCTTAATAACGGGAACCCTGGGTTTGAATCTGGATGACAGCTGGTTGAGGACCTCGGCCAGCAGCTGTTGGTGCTTCAGCACCTTCCTCATCTTCATGATCCTAACGATGGCAGCCTGGAGGTCAGAGACGGGAGGGCCACACGCTGGGCGTCAGACGTGGGACAGAGGAGGAGCCGCGGCCCAGTAGCACCCCGTAACGTTATCGCTAATGCGCAAACTTTAACTCCATTTCCAAAGCAAGACAAGGGCTTCAGTCGGGGCTACAATATTAACACGGGACGACACAACCTTTAATGATCTGTCACCTAGATAGGTTTATCTCATTTACTTTTAATGTTTAAAGGTGACATATTATACCACCAGGTGTGAGTGTGATGAGTCGCTACAAGCCGTTGTCCACCTAGATGTGTGCTGGATAGATCAGTCTACCAGCCTACCCAGTGGACTGTAGCACACGTTGCTCATCTATCGTCACACATCTAGGTGGACACGCCCACTTCTGATGTCAAAAGGGGACGATTTTCAAAACGGCTTGTAAAGGCTAATCACACTCACACCTGGCGGTATAATACATCACCTTTAACCTCTTTCACATGTTTTCCTACCGTCTTTCCAGATTTCGGCTCATAAATGATATCCTTATCCAATGTGGTTAACAGTAGATAAGCACGGAGGGCCATTTTATTCATTTATGTTTGTTAACCTGTAAACACTACATTGAGCCTGGGGAAACGTCATTACGGGATCACTCTGCAGTCTGACTCTCGTAACACTGAGGGAAAGCGCACCTGTATTAGTAACTTCCTGTCTTCCTCGATGTTCTTGTGTGTGGTTTCCTGTTCCTGTTTCTGCTCCGTCTTCATTGGCACGTTGATATTCACCCGCAGTTTCTTACTACAGTGGGAGACAATAAGCGTGCGTTTAATGAGCTGGTACTTCATCCGGACATCCCAAAGAAAAGGTTAAAATGAAAACAAAAAGAAAGAACAAGCTTCTTTTTTGTACAAATACAGAAGAAGGAAGGAAGGTGAAAAAACTAAGACATTAGAAGTCGGCTTGAACTTACTTCTTATACCCTAGGAAGAGTTTAATAACGGTTTCTGGTTTGAAATCGGCTTCGTCCATATTGGTACCATCATCCTCAAGCACCTTGAACACACAGACATACAGATATGAAGGGTGGCTGCGAACAGCCAGGCTAAGCATCGGCAGTCTGACGGTGGCCAGCACGGCTGTTCCTCACACTGATCCCAGTCCAGCACCTAGCAGCGTTCCTACCGAGCCATCGGGCACTGGGCAACGTGTAACACAACACCTCATTGATTATTAAGAGGCCAATCCCAATGGGAGTCTGTAAACCGTTCTACACTCCTTGCCAAGTACAAAACATTCTGGTGTGTTGAGTCATTTTGGATAAAGTACATACTCATACAATTTACAAAGCCAGGAGAAATGTCAGACATCCGTCTGACACTGCAAATGTATGCAAGACATGCATTCGGATCCAGCCTAGGAATCCAAACGATCCATAGGCATCCGTCGTAAACTATGACGTATAGCATGTTCTTCTCTGGTTGTCGTGGTGTTACATGAACTTAAAGCATTCGGTGTAAGATTCCATGTCAATAAAGCACAGGCACCTACCAGAAGTTTGGACTTCAACAGGATCTGCAGCACTTGCGACAGGATGTCCTGAAAGCAGAGCATGAACGAGACCTCGTCAGGTACACACACACACACACACACACACCTTCTGGATGAGTGAACGGAGCGCTCTGCTTACGATCTTGATGTGCGTGCTGTCGGTGAGCTGCTGCACCGTGTAGACGTCCTCGGCGTTGTACTGCAGCAGGATGGCCATCTGGAAGGTGGACGCCTGAGGCACACAGAGCCACCATCACAACGTGAACACGCCCCGGCTGGTGTCAGGGTGGGCGTGAGGGAATGGGATTTGACTATTGATACATTTGGAAAGTATAATGCGCCGCTTTTATCACGCCACACTCTCTTAGCGCACACACACACACACACACACACACACACACACACACACACACGCACGCACGCACGCACGCACGCACGCACGCACGCGTTGAGGTTAGGTCTCTTGCCCTGAACTGCCACCGTGCCGATTGGCCCTGAGGTTCATCCGGGGGGGGGGGTACCTGCAGGGTGTAGCGGTTCTTGAAGCAGTTGGTGACCAGCTCGCCCTTAGACAGGTGGTACAGCCAGGTCAGCTTGCGGCCGCTGTGGCGGCTGGCGTAGAAGGCGGTGAAGCGCTGGTAGCTCCGCTCCAGCTGAGGGGGAAGGAGCCCCGTTAGTACCCCGCCCGCGTTAACACCCCCCCCGCCCCCGTTAATGCCCCCCCCGCCCCCGTTAATGCCCCCCCCCCCCCGCGCGCTGCATGGCGCAGTAGAGCTTTACCTCTGAGGGGAGAGCGAAGGTACAGGACTGTTGGAAAGGCCACGAGCCGGAACTGAGCACCTGGATGCTGAAGTCCACTGACAGACACACACACACACACACACACACACACACACACACACACACACACACACACACACACACACACACACACACACACACACACACACACACACACACACACACACACACACACACACACACACACAGTAAATGGTCTGCATCTATAGCACTTTTCTGACCAGTGTCCTCTCAAAGCGCTTCACATCATCACCCAACGTTCACCCCCCCCTGCACACCCACGGCGCTGTCCCCCCGCAGGGCGACAGCCAGTCGGGGTGAGGCGTCTCGCTCAGGGACACGTGGAGCGTACTGACCACCGTGGGGTTACCAGCCGAGCCGGCCCATCCCGGACCCACACGGCGCTCTGCATCAAGGTCTTTGTTCTACTTGTGTGAACCTTATTTCCACCCTGCAGTGCACTGGTGAAGTCATTTTATAGAGAGCTTCAAGCAATCCAACGATGAAGTAATCATTAAGTAAATCTAAACTATAGAATAATAACATTTGGAAAGGGAATGATGCATTATTAACAATGAAAAAGCCCTTTCTTATATCATGCATTATTCATTAAACCAGCCGTAGACACAGCGAACGGCTTCCATATTCCTGACGGCACCACGAGCGGTCTGTATTCTGGAGGCAGTTATCATAGCGAGTGACTAAGCCTTTATTAGATTAGATTGAATACTTGCCAACACTGGCAGGAAATCCACCAACGGTTTTATTTGTGACTCAATATGGAAACAGAAAGAAAAGCGGGCCGAACACTTACAGTCTAAGGGGTCGGAGTTCAGCAGGTGCTTCTTGAACTGCTCGTTGAGGTCTTTGCTCACTCCAATGTCCTGGAACATGCGCTGCAGTTTCGACGTGTACTCGAAGCCACACGCTTGCTGTTGAAGGACAGAAGCGAGGAAATGAAGCCACACATTCTGAATGCCTCACTCCTCAATAATGGAGCTATAGTCTCATCTCATCCCATCATCTCAATCATAAGGCACATTTCAAAACAGTTTTCACTGGCCAAAGTGCCGTACATGGTGCAAAGAGGCATATAAAAGAACACATACCACATACATAGACAGCACATGAAAAAACATAAAAATAAACAACCTATCACAAAAGGGGAGGAACGGCCAATTAGCGTCTCTAATTGAAGGCGGCAGTTCGCTAGGGACAAATACAATGGATGACGCCAATTTGAGCGAAATCAGATTCGGCCCAGATATCATCCCTTTGCCGCCTCACACATGGCACACAGTGTGTACGCAGAGCTCCCCCAGACTGAGCAGGAAGTATTGAGGTCCACGTGTCATCATGGAGGTCCTACCTTGAGCTTGGAGATCATGCTGGCCTCAGCATCGTCACTGGCGCTGTTCTGGTGAACCAGCCTCTTGGCCAGCATTTTGGCGTAGAACTTCTGAAAGACGTCCTTGTCTTCTATGTACTTGAACACCACCATCTGACCACAGATTAAAAGAGAGGTTGCGTGATGGCAACGGTTTTGGGACGTTGCCTTCGCACTCGAAGAATCTGAGGATTTTATTCAAATACCCTGAAAACTACAAATTCTCTAGTATCACTGGAAGCTACAACACGCTTTAAATGAATTGCACTTTCCCATCAGCAGGTATAAATCACACTGGTTGTACTCAGACTGGTAGTCGACAGATATCCCCAATCAGCGAGTTATTCCATGACAATGGCGACATCCTCGAAAACATCAAACTTTCTCCGTCAAACGCCACGTCGCACTCACCACCTGATTGAGCGTGTCTTCAAGTTCTGCCTCCTCTGGGTTCTTTGAGCTGTGGAGACAATAACACCGATGTAAAAAACACAGAAGAAGAACACGGACATAACGCAATATCACACAGGACACACATTCTTGCAATCCTAATTTGGTGCGACAACTGGCATGTATTGTGGGTTATGTGCTCAACTGTTTAACCAAATACGCCTCAACTTCAAGGAATCCCACCATTTAGGTTAGCATGGAAAACGATGTGATGAATCTTAATGTATCGCAATGTATTGATCAAGGAACAGACTGCTTTCTTCAGATTTCTCAAAAAAGATTTTACAGAAAAATCTCTTTGAAAACAAATGTCACACCATAAATACATTAAACCAACAATCCAACTGAATTGAGTCTAGGTGTGTTGTGGGTCAAGCATATTTTTACAGGTACACACATTTTTGGTTTCTAACTTCATTACATTTCATTTGATAATGTCAAAGGCTTTGGAGCGGGTTGGTTACATTTATAGTCATGGCATGTCATTTATAGTCATGGCATGTCATTTCTGCGGTTGAATCGGTTCAGGCCCCTATATTGTGGCCTGTGAGGCATTGTGAGGCTGGACGTGTGATTCAGGGCTGTGTGCCCTGCAGTGCAGAAGGCCCGTGCTGGGACCGACCTCTTCTTCAGCAGGGAGTCACAGTAGCGGGCCAGCAGCTCCGGGGACTTGCTGGACGACTGGACCATCTTGGTCACAGCGTTGTTGTTGATGAACCGCCCGCAGGCCTGAAGGGGGAGCAGACCCAGAGCGAGGGAGGGAGAGGAGAGGGAGACAGACCCAGAGCGAGACAGAGAGGAGAGAGAGACAGACCAAGAGCGAGACAGAGAGGAGAGAGAGACAGACCAAGAGCGAGCGAGCGAGCGAGAGAGAGAGAGAGAGAGACCCAGAGCGAGCGAGCGAGAGAGAGAGAGAGAGAGCGAGAGAGCCAGAGAGAGAGGGAGAGGGAGGAACAGAGACAGAGAGAGAGAGACAGAGACAGAGACGGAGGGAGGGAGGGAGGAACAGAGACAGAGACAGAGAGAGAGAGAGAGGGAGGGAGGGAGGAACAGACAGAGACAGAGAGAGAGAGAGAGAGACAGAGACAGAGAGAGAGAGAGAGAGAGAGAGAGAGAGAGAGAGAGAGAGAGAGAGAGAGAGAGAGAGAGAGAGAGAGAGAGAGAGAGAGAGAGAGAGGGAGGGAGGGAGGGACAGAGACAGAGAGAGAGAGGGAGAGAGACAGAGAGAGGGAGGGAGGGAGGGAGGGAGGGACAGAGAGAGAGACAGAGAGGGGGAGAGAGAGAGAGGGAGGGAGGGAGGGAGGGAGGGACAGAGAGAGAGAGGGAGAGAGAGAGAGAGAGAGGGAGGGAGACAGAGACAGAGACAGAGACAGAGACAGACAAAGAGGAAGGGGCAAAATAGTTCACATTGGTTAAGTAAGGCGCATGTGATGCAATTGTATCGAGGAGTCGAGACGCACACATTTCGTAAGGATACATTGCAATGGGGAACTTCGGAAAGACCAAGATTTTACAACGTTAAATTGAGAATATTATAAATAAAATTTAAAAGTCTGCATAATAAAACAAATATTCAGAAAGGCATAACCAAATAAGGTTTATTAAAAAGATATATATATATATATATATATATATATATATAATGTGTTATTGTGTGGATAGGACACCGGTGGTATGCTGAAGTGGGACTAAACAATGGGGGCTTCATTGACGGGCCCCCCAGCACTGCAGCCTGTCGAGGGTAAAGGGGCCCCGGGGCCTCACCTTGTCCAGAGACGCCACGAAGCCCGCGTCGTTGTTGAAGGCCGACATGACCAAGGCGTTGTACTTCTTATGCACGTCCAGGATGGTCTGGACGTACATCTTGGGGTCCTGAAAGAGACAGGTGACAGCCGTCAATCACTCGGCCCCAGAAACTGAGTCAGTACAAGCCAGCATTGAATGGCCGGAGGTACCCTTTAAGGGTCGAGGAGTGAGGGAGGGCTCGGTGCTGCCCCCCAGAGGGGGTGTCTTACGTTGAGGGCGGAGTCGCCACACTTCTCGATGGCGGCCAGGCCCTGGTTGAAGATGTGCGTCTCCAGAAGCTTCTTCAGCTCCCCCAGGCCGTCGGCGATCCGGGACACCAGGTTGTACATGCGGCCCAGGTCTGGGGAGGGGGGGGGGGGAGGGAAGAACAATCTGTGGTGTGTTTCAAGGGGAACACGGTATGAAGAGTGTTTGCATCACATGACCATCCCCGCAGAGGGTAGACCCACCCCCCACCCCCCCCGGTTTCATTCAGGGAGGGGTCCTAACAGGACATACGCATTGAAATGTGTCAATCATTTGATTCAAAGGAAAAGGTGTGCGCTGTAAATAGGAAACACCAGTCATATCTTAGCGAATCTGAAAGAAGAACTGGATTTCCAGTCATAAGCCGCTTTTCAACCGCACATGTAGCTCGACACGACTCGACAAGGTAGCAGCACGGGTCGTTTTCCACCACAAATAGTACCTCCTGGACGTGGGCGGGGTCGGCTGCGCGAAAGGGCCGTGACAAATTTTTGTACGCGACGCAAACAACACCTAAGCAACCCACACATGGACAGAACCCACATAACAACAATGGAGGACATCGATGCGATGGTATTCGTGTTCGTATTATTAGCTGGCATGTTGAAGAAGTTGAAGAAGTGGAATATGTTGGCTGCGGCGCTGCTATGGCTGTTAGCAGCATGGTTGCCATGTCACTCTCGTGACATGAGTGTGACATCTTTGTCACACTCTCTGGCCAATCAGTGGCCGGCCGTCTGCCGACGTCACCTTTTAGCATCGGTTCAGCTCGCTTGGAACCTAGAGCGAGGCGGTACTAAAAAAAGCAGCCACTTCAGGTACCAGATACCATGTTTTCGCGGTGGAAACGCCAAAAATGCGAGCTGAGTCGAGTCGAGCTGGTACCATGCAGTGGAACAGCGGCAATAGTCTCTGAGTAACCGTGGTTCAGTGAAGGGCAGTCTGAGCCCTGATAACAGAGGTTTGAGAAGAGGCCACCTCCAATCATCTCCTCTTTGCCATTAGGATTATTAGAGTGAGAAGGGAGAAATTACTCACGATTGCGTGGTTATCCATAACCCAATAAAAAACAACCTTAAAAATAGTTATTTGCACCTTGTTATGTCACCCAGTTGAGGAAAAGCTTAATACAATCATTTCATGGCCATTAAGGACTTGGACTTGCTGTTATTGTGCACATGACAAATAAACTTCACCCTTGATCCATTTCCCAGCAGTCAGTGTACCACTTGATCCTTCCCTCCTCCCCCTCCCTCTCTACCCCTCTCTCTCCCCCCTCCCTCCCCCTCTCCCCCCCCTCACCTTCGTTCTTGTCGGCGTCCAGCAGGTTCTGGAACTCGGTGTGGAAGATCTCCAGGTGCTTCTCGATGAGGACCTGCTCACACTTGCGGGCGAGCTCGTCCTGGGTGGACTCGTGGAGGTAGACCTGGACCCGGCGCTGCTCCTCCAGGAGACGGCCCTCTGCCTGCAGGGGAAGACCACCGGGGTTAGACACTGAGACCACGGGGTTAGACACTGAGACCACCGGGGGTTAGACACTGAGACCACCACGGGGTTAGGCACTGAGACCACCGGGGGTTAGACACTGAGACCACCGGGGGTTAGACACTGAGACCACCGGGGGTTAGACACTGAGACCACCGGGGGGTTAGACACTGAGACCACCGGGGGGTTAGACACTGAGACCACGGGGTTAGACACTGAGACCACGGGGTTAGACACTGAGACCACCACGGGGTTAGACACAGGGCTGCTGCATTATGGAACAAAATCATAATCACGATTTTGGTCAATAATGAAATCCCCATTATGAAATGATTATTTTTGAGTTTGAAAACATGATGTATTTATTCAGCATGCCTTTCCCAAAAAAACACTTTGCAACTGAGAACTGAGAAAAAAAAAATAGATAGTTTGACGCTAAAATTGAAATCGCGATCAAAATTCGATTAATGGCCCACCCTGAGTTAGACCCCCTCCCTCACCGGCCGGCCGGGACACTGGCCCGTTGTGGACGGGGAACGGGACGGTACTCCGTGCCTGAGATCCTTTAGACGCTTACACTTGGTCTGATGGTCAATAATGTTGAGCTTTTCAATAATGTAACATTTTCTTTCAGTAATGTTGACTGTTTTTAATGTTGACATTCATTTTCACTAACCTTGCTAGTAGTCATATTGGGTATGTGGATTTATTTTGTGAAGATTATGTTATTTATTGTTTATTATATACTCATTTGATTAATTATTTATACTACAGTTCTGTGCTTCCTGCTGTTTCACCGGTATTCCCCACCAGGAATGAGTAAAGTAGCATCTCCTATAACGCCCAGTGGTACGGGTCATCACACAGCAGCAGCAACCAGTGAAACACAAACCCAGTGAGGCCTACGTTCCCCGCTAGTGTGAACGAGAGGCGTCATGCTATGCTGGCTGCACTCTCGCCTCAACACCCGTTCTTCTGCGGACTTCTTAGGCAGCAGCCGTCGCAGGTCAAGGGTCATTTGAAGATGGAGCGGAACCATTTAAAGGTGTCATATTATACCACCAGGTGTGAGTGTGATTAGCCGTTACAAGCCCATTTGAAAATCTGCCTCTTCTGACATCACAGGTGGGCGTGTCCACCTAGATGTGTGCTGGGTAGATCAGTCTACCAGCCTACCCAGCGGACTGGAGCACACGCTGCTTATCTATCCGTCATACATCACAGATGGACACGCCCACCTGTGATGTCAGAAGAGGCTGGTTTTCAAAACGGTTTGTAACGGCTAATCACACTGACACCTGGTGGCATAATATGGGACCTTTAAAATCCCACCTGGGTGGCGAGACTTGACAGTGACATCAAGTGCAAAACAGGGCGGGAGCGACTTGCCTTCTTCATGTATTCGGTGACGGGGTTCTGCTGCAGGAACTCGGTGCTCTCCCGGGTGTAGAAGCGCTCTGTGTCCGCCAGGAACTGGCTCTCAAAGTACTCCTTGTACACCGACAGCGTGGGGCCCTTGGCGAACGTGTCGTCCTCCTTCAGACCCAGCTCCACTGTTGGGGGGGGGGGGATGGGTCAGTCATTGGTTTCATCCTTCACTGAACCATTGATGTGATTTCACAGGGCGTTGTCAATACGGAGCAAGGGGTAGGAAACTTGCAAAACCCTTTCCCTAGTTTTCAATTCTAAAAAAAGATTTTTGGAATTCATCAATGCAATTTGATTATGTGTATTGGCTGTTTGTATTATTATGTATAGGTTTTTTGTGTTATGCATGCTTGCATGACACATTCACATTGACTACTGGGACAGAATGGAACACTAGTTTAGATAACAGTCTAGATACGGACACAAATCCAAAGTCATGTTTGTATGCTGCTTAAAATACATCATTGCATATTCTTATCTGAAGAACGTTGGTCCAAATGAAGACTGAATATTTTGTGTTCATTTATGGAGTGGTGCTAACATCAATATTAAGGTATTAGGTGCTAAACAGGCTGTATTGTATGGAGGGCAATTTTTTAGTTTTTGAAGAAGAAATAGGATCAATGCCTGGAAAACTATCAGTGGTACCATTATGTTTTAAATTCAAATTCATTCTAGATGTATTTTTGAAATCCTTTGAGTGCCTGCATGGCCACAAGCATATATATTATGTTTGATTTATAGAGGGTTACTGTGTTATTGGCCTTATCCCTCAATCTTCAAACAAACAACAATAATACACGTTTAAAATAGCAGCCTCATTTCATCCTTGATCCTAAAGCCAGAACATGAGTTAAGAGCCAACCCAGTGTGCCAGATTCAAGCATAGCCTAGGGCATGTCCCTACTCTGTGAAGCATAGCATGATGCTACCGTATGAAGCATAGCATGAAGCTACAGTATGAAGCATAGCATGAAGCTACCGTATGAAGCTACCGTATGAAGCATAGCATGAAGCTACAGTATGAAGCATAGCATGAAGCTACCGTATGAAGCATAGCATGAAGCTACCGTATGAAGCATAGCATGACCCTACCGTATGAAGCATAGCATGAAACTACCCTATGAAGCATAGCATGACCCTACAGTATGAAGCATAGCATGACCCTACCGTATGAAGCATAGCATGAAGCTACAGTATGAAGCATAGCATGACCCTACCGTACGACTGCACCACTCCACTGATCAGCCTGGTGTTGATGGTTTCCCCGTTGCGCTCCTTCTCAATCAGCTTCAGAACAGCGTTGGTCACCTGCATTCAGCAACACAAAAAGTTATTTTACAACATGAGTTAAAAAGATATTTAATTCATTCAATGAATTTCTGATTATTTTTTTCATTAATAAAACTGCTTCATAGTTTGCCCCTCTTTTTTTTGTTTAAAGTTTTTCCCAAAATATATCAGAAAGGTTCACCCGCCACTCACCTGCTTGTTTAAGGGCCTAAAGAGACACTCCCTCCAGGTCACCAAGGCCAGCTGCAAGAGAAACACATGAAGGCATGTTAGACGTCTCTGAAGCCCCACCACATCAGAGTAGGACTCAACACATGAGGGCATGTTAGACGTCTCTGAAGCCCCACCACATCAGAGTAGGACTCAACACATGAGGGCATGTTAGACGTCTCTGAAGCCCCACCACATCAGAGTAGGACTCAACACATGAAGGCATGATAGACGTCTCTGAAGCCCCACCACATCAGAGTAGGACTCAACACATGAGGGCATGTTAGACGTCTCTGAAGCACCACCACAGAGTAGGACTCAACACATGAAGGCATGTTAGACGTCTCTGAAGCCCCACCACATCAGAGTAGGACTCAACACATGAAGGCACGTTAGACGTCTCTGAAGCACCACCACAGAGTAGGACTCAACACATGAGGGCATGTTAGACGTCTCTGAAGCCCCACCACATCAGATCAGGTCTCCATCTCCAGGTTCCAGCTAGCTCAGCCATTTAGGCACACTGATAATGTGGTGGTTCGTTCCACCCCAAATAATAACATTCATAATACTCATAAGCTCCAACCCTAACCGATAGTAGCAATAATGTTAATAATAATACATCTAATAATTATTAGTAATAATCATAATATTGTTATTATTATTAATAATAATATAATCTTTTTTTTTAATATATTTAACTAATAATAATATAGAGTAGTATTAGTACTACTGATGTGAACAGCAGGGGCGCGGTTCAGCCCTCTCACCGAGTAGATCTCGTAGATGCCCTTGCGGCCCTCGTCACACTCCCGGCGGACCCAGTGGCGGTTGAGGTAGGCACAGATGCCGTTCAGCACCTTGCTGGAGAAGCGGTAGTCCTCCCACTGCTGCGTGTAGAACTTGAGCACGCCCTCGTCCATCAGGTCCTCCCCGTCCTATCACAGCACAGCAGGGGCACCGGCATTGGTCAGGGGAGGGAGAGTGAAGGTCAAAGCATCCAATGGAGAGGGGGCAGCGAGGGGGAGGGGTGGGCCAGGTACTGACTTTTATTCGTGTTGCAAAATACGGTCGAGTCCATTAGTAAGAATTTCTTAATAAAGCATTTGCTTGAGGCAGTTGTAAAATACACCATAAACACACACCTTTGAACACGTAACAATTCATGGTTAGTATTAAGGTGAAGCCAGTCTCGAAGTTTGACAAGTTGACCATTTTGCTGTACAAATTAAATGGCATGGCAGAAATTTGGATTGGTTTTCAATAAATGTTTGCTGTGTATTTATTTTGGGAACTCTAGCAAAGGTACTACAGCCCAGGTATGAGTCAGTGTTTACTCAGCCTCACGTTGTCACTAGCTGTTCTCCAATCCCGGTAAAGCGCGGTCTCTCGTAGCTTATGGTGCGATCCAGATGCCTCCGACACCAGCCTTCCGAGTTGCACTTGTGATGTAATTTCCACTCTCGGAGCACTTATAGCGTTCCCGTTCGTCTTTGGGATTGTGTCATGAAATTGGCTAGTCTGTGTTTATTGTTAGCTACATTAGCCTCTTAAGAAAACCAGCTCGAAAACAAACAACACAACTTTACGTTGTATTGCACGCACAGCAAGACCGCGCAATGCGACATTAAAATGACCGACGTGGTACAAATACAAAGAAAATAAATCTCTTCACGGGCGCAGCCGTTTTTGTTGAGAGCGTCACCACTGCTCTCGGTCTACCCTCAGAGTTCAGAGGGGGGGGGGCGACCAAAAGGGGGCGTGGCACCGTGAAAGTGTGGAGATTTCCCCACTTCCAACTCGGGAGGCTGGTGTCCGAGGCAACTGGAACGCACCGTGACTCACCTCTGGAACGCACCGTGACTCACCTCTGGAACGCAGCGTGACTCACCTTGAGCAGGTTGATGAGGTAGGTCTTCAGGAACTCCTTCAGCCTCTTGTAGAGCTCCAGGCCAACGAACTGGGCGCCCCCCGGGGTGGGGGACTTCTTGGACGGCTTGGAGGGCTGGGGTCCCGACCCGCGGGCCTGGTTGGACTGGTGCACACTGGTGCAGTAGTTATACACGTGTCTGGAGGGCACGGGGCGGGTCAAGGCCACAGACAACCACATTGGAGAACCACGAGGGCATCATTCCTAGCGACAGAGGGCCTGTTGGGCCCCTTTGTTTTTACATGATCAAATGTATTTAACGGTATACTGATAAAGAATACCCATTAATGCACGGCACTCGTTTCAATCTTTTGTCCCGAGTAGGGCAGGCCAATCAATTATTTATTTTGCCAACATCCACTCGGGATCATGTTGTAGTTTGGATAAATTAGCGACCGCTAACAATTTGAGTGGTGGCGGCGTATGTCCCCCCACACAATTTGAGCGGCAAGTTGACAACACTTGCTCAGTGATTTTCACGTAAATAACTGACCCCCCCCCAAACGCAGACCCCTTTAGTCGGTAAAGGATACGTGTAGAGTTCCATGTAGCGGGACTTGGCCATGCTCTGTCTGGTATAGACCTGCGGAGAAAGACGTGAACGACATCGATATTATACCAAACAACATCACCCGGCTCCAACCAATGGGAGCCTTTTAATCAAGCACCGTCCCTTCGACCCCGAGACACGGTGGACACGAGAGAGGGGCCGACCTGTTGGATGCCTGCCCGCAGGTCGTCCCATATCTGGTCCAGACCGATCTGCTTCAGCCCGTGGGGGTTCTGGCTCCTGTTGGACGACGACATGGCCTCTCCAGAGGCTCCCCGCGGTCTCTTACGTTGCAGAGCAGTCGCTGGCCCAGCTCACAGCACCCTCATGAGGAGCTGAGGGGTGAGGGAGGAGGAGGAGGAGGGGGGAAGGAGGGAGGGAGGGAGGGAGGGAGGGAGGGGGAGGGTCGGATGGGGCGAGGCGGTCGAGGGCAGCCGTGGGGGTCAGGGGGCTTGTCTGCATACGTCCCCCAAAAGCGAAATCGACGATCAGGGTGTAGTGTTCCTGTGGAGCTGCGGGATCGAGAGCACACACAAGAAACAACGATTAACCCTAAATGGGTTCACTGGCGTTCGCTGTAGGCAGTGAGGGCCTAGTCATCTGCTTGGTCCACTACTTGTTCCCCACTTGAAGACAATTCCAGTTTGTTTGCTTGCTAATCAACCCGCAAAGTGACCCGGTCAGCAGTTAGAACTGCTACCTCAAAACTGGAAAGCTAAGGCAAATTGGGTCAAATTTTTCCCTTAATTATACCAGACAACCTGTGCAATATAGCTGCAGCACTAATAATCAGAGGCAACAGTAGCGTCACTTACGTTACCTTAGCTTCAGGTACATATATATGCTTATTTTATTACATTATTTTCTTCGTTAGATGCATATTTTATGTATATTAAAGTTACATTTCTTCTTATTTTGGAGTTTATATTGCTAGTTGGGTTTATTGTATTCTATTTACTTTGATGTTTCTCCCTAGCTTGAGCTTAGCAACTGCCACCAATTATTTCCTCCAGGATCAATAAAGTAATTTGTATCCATCTGTTGTCAAATAGAGTAAGTTTCAAGTTGAAGGGTCAATGGAAAGTTCAAACACCTTGATGAACAGATGCATATCCAAATGCACTAGAGAAATAAAGAGCCCTTATCCTGACCGTACATACTACAAACCTATGCATTAAACCTCACAAATACGGATGCTGAACCGAGGGTTTGACGTGAACTGCGTACGATAAACCAGCCGCCCCTTGCAGCTCATGGTATGGACCCTGGTACGCTATGCTATGAAAAGAAATCAAGGGTCAGGCGTGATCTTATAGTTTTGGTGATGTCATACATTGCATTGTTGTCTCAATGGCTAATATATTCAAGTTCATCACTGTCCGCTCGCACTCAACGAATGAACGCAGCTAGCCAAATAATCAAACCGTTATAATGTGAATACGAATAAGTGCCAATGAGCTATCGAGTCAAATATATCGAGTCATATATGGACGGAATAATAGATGGCAAGTTGGATTATATAACGATTTGCTCCATCACGCAGCTATTTAAAGAAAAGTAAGAGAAACCATCCACTACAGCGCTATTCATTTAGAGCTGAAGTTTGGCATGTTTATAATATAAAGGCCTGAAGATACTATAGACTACCCAACTTTTCGCGTGGCTTAGCAGGTCATAACGAGTAAACCGATGATACTGCTCCTTCATTTGTTGGAAAGATATTATTGGACTGGAATGCAATATTCCTTCTTTGTCTACAACAATATAAACCATTACCAGTGTACCCCACTACTCCTATAAGCGGCGCCCAGTATCCCTGGGTGATAAGCGATTTTAAAAAGTGTCAGATATCGGTCTCGGACAGGTTACCGAGGTGGAAATCAGACCTATTTAAATAATAAATAGCAGGTTAAAGCGGGACTGCAGACGCCGAGGCCTCCTTACATTGTCAGCACTGTGGATTGATTCTTCCGATCCTCAGACAGTGAAACACTTCAGGTCGGGGATCCGTGTAGCCATCAGTAGCATTAAATCACATTATTATTTGTACGTCTCATTTAGATCGCTATGTTGAACTGTGTAGCTGACGACGTCGTAAGCCGAGCACCCCACTACACTGGACGAGTGACGACATTGGCTAAAGGCTAATGCGTTAGCGCCCTCTTACCATCGTTGACGATGCTGATCTTTAAGTTCTCCGAAAGGAAAAACACTAGAATTGATAGCACGTGTGTCTGGTCAGGGTTCTGAGTCTAATGGCAAAATATTCGTTCAAAGAAACAGCATTTATCAGACTGTATTTTTACACTTTCCCTGCCACAACAAAGCTGAAGGAGCTGAGCTGAACTAATGAGGGTTCACAGAAATACGTCCTCCCAAAAATTGCGGCTCTACTATTAGTTCCGCTTGCGGTTGCAATAGAAAGGCCATCAAATTAGCTGCTTAATTGGCTTAATAATAATAGTAAAATAAAATGACATGAAGCTCCTCATTATAGCCTTACATTAGTAAATATGTAAAACGTTTTGTATAAATGGTAGTTGTGGCATGCTGCATTTACAAAACTATTATTACAGCTTAGATGAAAATAAACTCTCGATAATACTCCATATGCAAAATATAATTGTCTGAAGTACGTGCATCGACATCAATACATACGGCAAGTGTGTCCAAATGTTGATTGCAATAACTTTTTAATGCTTACCTAGGCCCTAACGACTAGCCCTGCAAAGTGGTTAGATCTACAGTATGGCTTAAAGAAATGCCTCATTCTGGATACAATTTTTTACGTTTGCCATTTAACTTATAATATGTCACTATAACTCAGTGGGACCTATTGCAGTCCTAGCCACCGAAGGCAAGATGTTGCAGCATTATAATGTTTCAATAAAAGTTCAAAATGGGTATCTGGATTCCTGTGGATTGATGTGGGTTCATGTGAATTCCTGTGGATCAGACACAAAGGCAACTGCTAGTGGTACAGTTGCTGTGTACACAACCGGTTCTCAATCTCCATAATCATGAAATCCGACTGTGAGGGGAACAGGATGTGGGATCCAGGCTTTCTATCGTGTTGTTTACGTCGACTTTGGTCAAAAACTAAGCAGAAGGAGCTGTTGAGATTTGAAAGTTTTTGTTCAATATTTAAGCGAAATAGTGAAATTACATAAAATCCAAACTTTAAAGCTGCAAAGAATGACTTGCACTTTGGAAGTCCCCCCACACTTTCAAAGACAATGTTTACTCTGAATAATAATAATAAATAATAATACATTTAATTTAGAGGCGCCTTTCAAGACACCCAAGGTCACCTTACAGAGCATATAGTCATCATAAATCATAAAAATAAAAAAAAAGACATTGTAGAAAAAATAAATAAATAAACATAATAAATAAAAAGTAAATAAAACAAAAACAAGACAAAACAAAACAAACAAACAATCAAAACGGTGATCAGTTAGACGTTGTGTGCGAGTTTGAACAGGTGAGTTTTGAGTTGTGACTTGAAGGTTGTAATGGTGTCTGACTGTTTTATGTTTGAATGTATGGGTCTCATGTTTTGTTGATTGGTGCTTGATCAAATTCACTGACAGCCATCAGTTATTCATTATTACCATATTCATATTTTGTTTTGTAATTTTTCCCATGGTTGATTTCAAGGCTTCAGGAGTCTGTTTATACAGCAGATGTTATTTATAGATTCATAGATTGTATGGCATTATATTCTAAAGCATTCAAAGCATCTTGCCTTTTATGCTGCAGAATAGAAGATTAGCTAGTCACATGCCACGATCCTAATCCACCCTGACACACACCAACACTTAAACACATGCACATGAACACATGCAATCGTTGGTGCACACACACACACACACACACACACACACACACACGCACACACACACACACACACACACACACACACACACACACCAACACAAAGCTCTTCGGTTTTCTTTGTGGGCTGGGGGTATTAACAGTATCGCCGTTAGTCTGTTGTGGACAGCATGTCAGTGAACAAAGACATAAATGGCTAACATTTATACTCTAAGGTAAGCCCTTGTCCAATTTATATCTAAAGTTGTCTACGCAACAGTTTTGGTAGTGAGTATGGACAAGTTGTTCTTCGTTCATATGTGTCCTAATCAAACAATATATACTGCCAGTCAGATCTTGACATTAAGAATGCCACAATGCACCAAATGTGTTGGTCTTGCCACAGAATTTAAACTGTGTGTGTGTGTATAGTATAGACAGTAAATATATGTTAAATATCTTGTTTTAGAGCTCTGTTGTGTGGCCAGTGGTCATCTGAGGCCAGGCTGACTGGTAAAACTGTTATTATCACCGGAGCCAACACTGGTATTGGGAAGGAGACTGCTGTAGACTTAGCTAAAAGAGGTTGGTAGGCTTCTACTATCTTGATAAGATATAACCCAAAAAAAGTTTTTCATTGTAACTTTTGTTACAACAGCTGCAGCACATCTATCCAACTCTGTCTATGCATCTCTCTCTCTCTCTCTCTCTCTCTCTCTCTCTCTCTCTCTCTCTCTCTCTCTCTCTCTCTCTCTCTCTCTCTCTCTCTCTCTCTCTCTCTCTCTCTCTCTCTCTCTCTCTCTCTCTCTCTCTCTCTCTCTCTCTCTCTCTCTCTCTCTCTCTCTCTCTCTCTCTCTCTCTCTCTCTCTCTCTCTCTCCCTCCCTCCCTCCCTCCCCCCCCCCCCCCAGGTGGAAGGATCATCATCGCCTGTAGGGACATGGGGAAGGCTGACTCAGCAAGAGCAGAAATTGTTGAGCGTTCCGGCAACCCGGATGTAGTGATCAGAGGTCTGGACCTGTCTGATAGCAAGTCCATCCGGGAGTTCGCTCAGATCATAAACAGGGGTACGCTCTTACATTTGTCCCATATCCAGTCAGTAATACATATCTATAGAATCAATTATCAATCAAGAATGCCTAAAGACATGAGAAATGAACCATAATTTCTCCAGTCAGTCCGTTCATGGTATTGTGTTTGGCAGAGGAACACCAGTTGCACGCCCTCATCAATAACGCAGGCGTGATGATGTGTCCGTACGCAAAGACCGCAGACGGATTTGAAATGCAGTTTGGAGTCAACCATTTAGGTAAGACACACATGAAAGCTATTTGGGGTCAAGCTACTGGATTGTTATAGAATTATCATTACAAGGACCCTGTTATAAGATACTGCCATTCCAACAACTGTTGGAATGTACACCACTGCGGCCTAGAAGTTTGTTCATATTCAGAAGGCACCCACTGCCCTGTGTGCGTGTATGTGTGTGCGTGCATGCATGTTTCCCTGGGTGTGCGCATATGTAGCGGTTGCGTACTCTCTCGTTGCGTTGTGATTGAGACCACGATGGAACCATTGGCAGCCAGCCGTTTATTCTGGTGGAATATTTAACATGGGAAATGCTCTTTGAGAACCCTCACAATGGCAGCCTCTCCCAGCCGGGGTATACGTAGACTAGCCATTTACATGGAAATAAATATCACATTAAACAAATTAATATTTGAATGGGCGTTTGGTGACATACCTGGTGGAATATTTAACATGGGAAATGCTCTTTGAGAACCCTCACAATGGCAGCCTAACATGAGAGAAAGACAAGCTGAAGTACACATTCTTGGCGAAGTCCACGCTAGCTAAGTAGCTACGACCAAAGCACATGGTAGCCAAGCTAGCGATCCTAAGCCTAAAGTCCATTTAAATGTAATTACACATTCAAAGGAACAAAATATATATGTACAAGCAACCAAGTATTAATACAGTATTATGTACATTTAGACTCCCGTAATACATCGCCAAAGTGTGGATTCATATTTAACTGCTCTGACTACCTACCTCTCCCAGCCGGGGTATACGTAGACTGAGGAGAGGAGGCAGCAACGTACAATACAACCCCCGCATTCCGCTAGGGGGAGCTCTAGCACTCCAACCAAGGCTCCCACTACCACAGCCAGCGCAAGGATCTCGCTGGCAATGGCAAGTGGGAAGCATTAACCCTGCTACATTCCCCTCTGCTGATTTCCACTTGCCCATCCAAAGAACAACCATACAAGTGCTGTGAGAACCCCTGAAACAAACCAAATCAGGCACAGTAAACAACATACAAATACACAGTGAATAACAAAACAAAAATTCAGTACTGTTCATACTACAGATATCAAGCATTCCAGTCAGTGACCATCCCTGAAGAATTAGAATGAGGAAGGCTGCAAAGCCTCCCAACACCCATAGGAAAACATGCCCGTTTACATGTTAGGCTACCTGATACCACATCATTTACACAGTACAGTCGACGACCACCTGAACCCACAACATTCTATGTCACACAGGTCCCTGCACCATTCAGAGCTTTATCCCTTCTGAGGAAGAAAGGAAAAACAACCAAAAACAAAACAAACAAACAAAAAAAAAAAAACGGCACTTTAATATACACAAAAATAAATAAATAAAATAAAATAAATAAAATCAGAAAAATCAAAATCCATAAACCTTAGAACCCAGCCAAAACTCTCTGGTGCATATTTTGGATGAGCCTGACCACAGGTCTAATAATCCTCCCACATCTAGATCTCACACCTAGCATTATCTCACTGCCAGCAGTATCGGGCTGAGGATGCTGTACCCTATCTACAGTCAGTGAACCTTCAACAGAAGACCGCAAAACAGGTGCTGACACAGGGTCAAGTCGCAAGTCAGTCTGGTCCGAAGGACAGTCAACGTCAGCCGTCAAGTCAGGTGGAACTGTCCAATCGTCTGCATCCCCAGGTAAGTCACAGGAGGTAGTCTGGGCCGGAGGGTCAACATTCTCCTCCAGGTCAAGAGGGGCGTCACAAGAGACAGTCCGAACAGTTCTGTCAGCCAACAAGGCATCCAGCGGATCTCCATTAGAGTCTGGGAGTCGTGAGATCCAAGAAACAGTCCTGTCCTCTGAATCACAATCAGGCAGGACGGCAGAACCCACATCACCATCCGGAAAGGAATCATCCGTAGCAAAGTCACTCACACAGGAACCGTCATTTTCGGACCCAGGTGGGATAGGCAAGAAGTTGACAGGCATTATCAAATATCTATGGACCACCTTCTCTCGATCCGTTGTACAGTTCTTGATCCTGAAGGTGTGTGTGTTTTCGTGTTTCTCCACAACAGTGTGCAGGTGACTGTCCCAGCGATCAGCCAACTTTCTCTTCCCACGCTCTCCTTTGTTGGCTAAAAGAACCCTGTCTCCAACTTCCACAGCCGCGCCCCTGTACTTCCTGTTGTATAAGGCAGCTTGTCTCTGCTGCTGTTTAGTAGAGGAGGTCTGAGCGATTTTTATGGCCTCTGCCAGATCATGCCTGAGACCCTGCACATAGGCGTCATAATCCACCAGCTGATCATCCTGAAGGACAGACCCAAACAACAGGTCGACTGGCAGCCTGGGTGTCCGCCCAAACATCAGCTGAAATGGAGCAAACCCTGTGGTCTCGTGCACTGTAGCATTATAGGCGAAGGTGAGAGATTTCAGATGCTGCGGCCACCTGTGCTTGGCCTGGGGCGGCAAGGCTCTTATCATTCCACCAAGGGTGCGATTGAATCTCTCAACAGCTCCATTGCCCATGGGGTGGTGCGCGATTTCTGGACACCAGCAGCAATGAGCATCTCGGCTATAAGACTGCTTTCGAAGTTGGCCCCCTGGTCCGAATGTATGCGCTCAGGAAAGCCGTATCCAAAGATGATTTGCAACAGCTTTTGCTGACTGGTTTGGACAGAGGTATGCCTGAGCCAGTTTGGTCAAATGGTCGGTAACCACAAGCACATCAAGTGACTTGTTAGAAGAATCTTCAGCCGACCAAAAGTCAATACAAACCAACTCGAGAGGCCTAGATGTCACTATGCTCTCGAGTGGCACCCTGCCCTCCGGCTCTGGAGACTTGCTAAATACACAGCTGCGACAACACCACACGTATTCCTTCACGTCTCTCTCCATGCCTTGCCAGTAGAATCTCTGTCTAGAGAGGTAAAGCGTTCGTCTTTGGCCTTGATGACCAGCTTCATCATGCACACCTCTGAGGACCTCTTCCCTCAGTACCAAGGGCACAACATACTGGTACGTCTTCCGCTGTGTGACAATATCCTTCGAAACACGATAGAGGACGCCTTGTTTGATGGAAAGTTTCTCCCAATGCCTGAGGAGCCTCAAAGTGTCAGCTGGCTCATGCCCACGCTCACGCCTTGATGGACGTCTCTGCCTCTCCACAAAGTGAAGCACCCGACTCAAGCAAGGGTCTGCACGTTGTGAACCCATCAACATCTCTTTAGGCAAGGGACGGATGTCGGAATGCTCACGTGGTTGGATGGATTGCACAAGCTGAGGAAGGAGAAAGGCTTGGGGAGGCACATGCTCCTGGCCCAATGACCGCTCCAAGACAGCAGAGACGGCCTGATTGGAAACGGAAGGGCCCAAGGACACTGTCACAGCACTGCTGAGAGATGGCATGACTCGCGGATTGCAGGATTGACGGAACGCATCCTGCACACTGTCAAGGTTCAAGGCGTTCGCCTCCTCCATGAGTGCATCATACGGGACCCTGGTGAGACGATGAAGCATACTGGGCTGCACAAAAGGCTCCCGGCTGAGGGTGTCCGCCACAACATTCTTAGGACCGGGGATGTATCTTATTTCAAAGTCGAACGGGGCGAGCTTAGCCACCCATCTCTGTTCACAAGCATCGAGTCTGGACTTACTCAGAATGTAGGTCAACGGATTATTGTCCGTCCATGCCGTAAACTTGTGGCCTCTCAGCCAGTGGCTGAATTTGTCACAGACAGCCCATTTGAGCGCCAGAAACTCCAACCTATGTGTTGGGTAGCGAGACTGGGCATAGTTGAGAGATTTGCTGGCGAATGCAAGGAGGAGGCGTCCACTGAGAGCAAAAAGGGCTTGCTGAAGTCTGGGTGAGCCAGAGCAGCATTATCTAGCAACGCTAGTTTTAGCCTCTTGAAAGCCTCTCCGCATTCCACTGTCCAGTCAGTAGAGGTAAGTTTCCTTGTTACAGGCGTCTTCCTTTTCCCCTTACTGTAACGTGGCCTCTTGACTCCAGAGGTAAGTGCAAAGAGGGGCTTGCTGATCTTCGAGTAGCCCTCAAAGAATTGCTGGTAGAACCCAACCATACCAAGGAATGATCTTATCTTGGTGGGAGATGGGACAATGCCGGACTCATCCATCAAGTCTTTCTCGCTGAGATTTACAATGGCCTTGACCTTCTCAGGGTCTGTGGCAATGCCATGTTTGTCAATGATGTGCCCCAAAAACCTCACAGATGGCCGCAGGAGGTGGCACTTTTTGGGGGCTAACTTTAGATTGTGCACCTTCAATCTCTCAAAAACCATTTCTAGTCTTTGCAAAGCTAGCTGTTCGTTAGGAGCAAAAACCAAAATGTCATCCAAATAGCAGAGGAGGCTTAAGAAGTTTTGGTCACCAAAGATAGCCATCATCATCCTCATGAATGTTGCCGGGCTGTTACACAGACCCTGCGGGAGTCTGTTGTACTCATAAAGCCCAAATGGGGAGGTGAACGCAGTAAACTTCTTATCCTCCTCGTGTACTTCCACATTGTAGTATCCCGAGGTCAAGTCCATGGTCGAGAAAAATGTATTCCCCCCCAGAGCTGCCAAAGCGTCGGCCTGGTGAGGCAGAGGGTGGGCATCCTTTACGGTACGCGCATTCAGCCAGCGAAAATCCGTGCAGAGACGCAAGTCTCCATTCTTTTTCCAAACTAGGACAAGCGGCGATGCATACTCACTCGCAGATTTCCTTATGATCTCTCGCTCCTCCATCTCATTCAAAGCCGTTCGGAGCTTGTCATAGTGAGATGGAGCCAGCCGACGATACGGCAGCCTGAAGGGTTTGCTGTCACTCAGGCGGATGCGGTGGACAAACCCTTTGGCTGTACCGCAGTTCATGCTGTGGCGAGAGAAGATGGACTCATACTTTGTCAGCAGATCAACCAGCTTTGCTTTCCAGAATGGAGACAAATCATCTGAGTCAATGTCAATGTCCTGCAGACCCAAGTCGTGAAGGGCTGACCTACAAGGCCTGGGCATAGAGCGCTCAGAGTCAACTGTCAAGCTCTTCTCGCTACCCGTGTCAGTCAGGTCAGTAGTCTTGGCTACATTACATTCAACACTGTCAGTCTCGTCAGTCCTGTACAAATAGTCATTGTCAAAGTCCTCAAGTGCCACACAGGGGGACGCGTCAGCAATCTTGCAGTTCCGTCTTAGAGTCACAGGTTTATTGGAGGGGTTGATAATTCTCACTGGGACCCAACCATCGCCCCATAGTGGCGTCACCAGTCGCCCTACCATGACGGTCCGTGGCACTGTTCGTGACTGACTTGGTTCCACTACCAGTGTGCTTCCAGCAGAGAGGCACACATGACCAGGCAAGCGCCCCCACACTAAGTGTTCTCGCATAGGCTCTAAAGTCACGGCATGCTTCAGCTTGACTGTGCCCACTTTTTCTGGGATTTCACTGCCTCTCCATTTCTCCACAGTGGCCAACAGCTGCAGAAGACCGTCCTCCTTACCAGACGCCTGAGGTGAAAGAGATGCTGTCTCCCCGAAACTCCCAGGGTGTTTAGCCATTCGAATGAGGTGTTTTATAACGTTGCTGCCCAGAATCAGGTCATCACTCTGACCATCCACAACGAGTGTGGGCACGGAGATCTGGCAGTCATGGACTTTCATCTGCAGCTCGCAAACACCTACAGGACATGTCCTCAACCCTCCACAGCCAATCAGCACAACTGATGTCGGGGCAACAGAGTGAGGGGAAATAACACCTGCGTCCTGCAGCTTCGGAAGTAAGCGTGAGCTCATAGAACAGGCCATTGAACCACTGTCCAACATGGCACGCACCTCCACAGCATCATGAATCATCACACAAGTGTAGAAAAGATTGTCTTTCGCAGTCAGTCGCTGCGTGTTCTGAAAAATTAAAGTTGAATCACTGTCCGTCGTTGCACAAGCATGTGAAAAAACGGACTGAATATCATCGTCATATGGGGATGCGCCAGCTGACCCGTCACTAGACCCCTCCTCGTGCGGGTCAGCTAGTTTCCCTGCTGCGTGGGTGAACCAGGAGCAGGTGGGGCTGAGCAAGTGGCAGCTTGATGCCCAGCAGCATGGCAGCGGAAGCATAGACGTTCGTTACGACAGTGGGAAGCAGTGTCATGGTCGTCGCAGCCACAAATAGCGCATGGCCCCCGAGCCCGGGTGCGACCGACAGGTCTCTGTCTAGGCTGCCCGTAACGCTGAGGAGACTCCCGTTGTAACAAACGCTCCAGCAGAGTGACAATATGCCCAAGAACGTGACTCTCACCTGACGCCGGCCCGCCGGTCATGGCAGGTTGGGCAGCAGGAGTCACTGCAGTCTGCACGTGACTATGCACAGCATCAACAGCCTGAGAACATTGCAGGTGGTCTGTTGGACGTGCAGCTGAATGGCGCTGCTGAAGACGTTTTTTGTGATGGTGCTCATCAAGCCGTACCTGCACATCCATGGCAGTCCACTCCTCCAGTGGCCTACAGCTGAAGACCAGAGACAGTTCTCGATCGGGACAGTGAGTGATGAACATGACAGTCACTTCCCTAGAGGAGTCATCAATAGTTTTGCCTTGCCTTTTCAGCCCATCCGTAGCTGTGTCGAGTGCCTTGTTAAGCCGGATCCAATAGTCAACAGCACTTTCATTCTCTAAGGGCTTTGTGTCATAGAAGTCAGCAAGAGGCATGAAAGAAGTCACAGACTCACTAAAGTGTTGCTTGAGTATGTCGAAAACGGGCTGTTGAGGAGTGGATGTCAGGGGCCTCCCCCGAAAACCTCCTTTCTGGAGTGATGGGCTAAACATAAATGTCTGACCCCTGCCTAAAGCAGATAAGTTCAGCTCATCCATCTTTAATGAGTCACAATTTCCCAAAACCCAAAATGCACATTATGCAGTGACAATAGTAAAGAAATAAAAACACATACACAACTAATGACACGTCACTGTTCAAATGTCACGTTCAACTCAAAAGCAAAAAAAGAAAACAATTTGCATTATGTGCACGAGGAGAAAGAAAAAAATAAAAGAAAACACAAAAAAATTAAAACACATATCTTTACAAGCTGGTCGGCAGTAACCATATCCCTTGGTTCGAACTATTCCTCTTTATTTTTATTACTGAACCTGTCTACTAGAACCAGCACGGGCGACTCACTGCACGGCCACGTCGTCGGTGCTCACGTGCCACGTGTTGAATGGCGATCCTCAATGACGCAGCAGACAGGCAGAGAAGAACGGGTCACGGCACCATTTGTAGCGGTTGCGTACTCTCTCGTTGCGTTGTGATTGAGACCACGATGGAACCATTGGCAGCCAGCCGTTTATTCTGGTGGAATATTTAACATGGGAAATGCTCTTTGAGAACCCTCACAATGGCAGCCTCTCCCAGCCGGGGTATACGTAGACTAGCCATTTACATGGAAATAAATATCACATTAAACAAATTAATATTTGAATGGGCGTTTGGTGACATATCTGGTGGAATATTTAACATGGGAAATGCTCTTTGAGAACCCTCACAATGACAGCCTAACATGAGAGAAAGACAAGCTGAAGTACACATTCTTGGCGAAGTCCACGCTAGCTAAGTAGCTACGACCAAAGCACATGGTAGCCAAGCTAGCGATCCTAAGCCTAAAGTCCATTTAAATGTAATTACAGATTCAAAGGAACACAATATATATGTACAAGCAACCAAGTATTAATACAGTATTATGTACATTTAGACTCCCGTAATACATCGCCAAAGTGTGGATTCATATTTAACTGTTCTGACTACCTACCTCTCCCAGCCGGGGTATACGTAGACTGAGGAGAGGAGGCAGCAACGTACAATACAACCCCCGCATTCCGCTAGGGGGAGCTCTAGCACTCCAACCAAGGCTCCCACTACCACAGCCAGCGCAAGGATCTCGCTGGCAATGGCAAGTGGGAAGCATTAACCCTGCTACACATATGTGCGTGTGTATGCGTTCATTCTTGTCTGCATGTGTGTGTGTGGGTGAGTATGTATGTGTGAGACCCTGTAATAGTTAGGGTGTCTTACAGCTGTTTGCTCAGGTTCAGGTCGAAGAGGCTACCACGACCCCTGACCTTGCCCATTCTGACAATTATTAAAGAAGATTACCCAATGGATTTATAGAGAACATAAAGGAAACATAACAAGATGAATAAACCCTTCCAGAATATTGATTACAACATTACCAAATGCTGTTTATATAACACCATCCCTCAATGCTATCCTTCAAACAACAGTCACTTTCTAAGATGCATTTTTAACCAGCTTAGTCAAAAAGTTCAAAATACAAATGAAAGCCAGTTGGTTCATGTTCCTTCACCTGCTAGGTCACTTCCTGTTGACGTTCCTGCTGCTGGAGCTGCTGCAGCGCTCGGCTCCCTCCAGGATCATCAACCTCTCCTCCATGGCCCACGCGTGGGGGCGGATCCAGCTGGAGGACGTCCACAGCGAGCGGAGCTACCACCCCAGGAGGGCCTACGGCCAGAGCAAGCTGGCCAACATCCTCTCCACCAGAGCCCTGGCCAGAAGGCTGCAGGGTCAGTGCTCAGTGTGTTCCCGTTTTGAGCCCGACTTGTGTGTGGCTCCTCAGTCGCTCTTCAATGCATCCCATTGATTGTTTTCACTCGAAAGTTATTTGTGAAGACCAACGAATCCAGTTAAGTATATGTAACGTTAATATAACCTCTGGAGTAATTAGAAATCTGCTTACTAGTTGGGCAATCCGATGCTCTTTTACTCCTAACATAGGTATGTATGACGTTTCTTCATTTGAAAGTAACTTGCAATCATTAGGTTTCAGTAACAATCAGGACAAGTGACCTGTCATGATTGTGGTGATCTGACGCAGACAGTGGAGTGACAGTGTACGCCGTGCACCCGGGCATTGTGCGCACGGAGATCAAGAGGCATATGAATCTGGCGCTGCTCATCTCCTGGAAGATCGTACGACCGTTTACCAAAACCATCCAGCAGGGGGCCCAGACGACCATCTACTGCACCGTGGAGCCGGACATCCAAAGTGGTGGATACTACTGGTGAATAAGCATGCTTAAAATATAATTCAGTAAAAGAGTCCAAGAGTCGGGCTTGGATCAGGTGCACATACGTTATCACATCCATATATCTAAAAGGCCTTGGGTTGGCCTGGCTGGAAACACTGCCATAACTCCGATATACAATGGAAAAGAAGCAGTTTCTTTTTTAAACCTAACCCTCTTCTCCTTCTCTAAAAGTCTTCACAACACCACTTGTAATGTATTTTAGAACTTTGCTTTTCTAATATTTGAGCCCATATTAGTTGAACTCACAATTGACCAACACAAACTAATTTGTCGCATAACACTTTCCTACGCTCTACTTTTCCTTTTCAGTGACTGCAAATTGTCCAGCTGTACTCGTGCAGCAAGAGATGACGTCATGGCTGAAAAGCTTTGGGAGCTCAGCTGCCAGATGCTGGGAATCACCTGGGAATGACCTGGGAATCACCTGGGAATGACCTGGGAATCACCTGGGAATGACCTGGGAATCACCTGGGAATGACCTGGGAATCACCTGGGAATGACCTGGGAATCACCTGGGAGTGACCTGGGAATGACCTGGGAATCACCTGGGAATGACCTGGGAATCACCTGGGAATGACCTGGGAATCACCTGGGAGTGACCTGGGAATGACCTGGGAATCACCTGGGAATGACCTGGGAATCACCTGGGAATGACCTGGGAATCACCTGGGAGTGACCTGGGAATCACCTGGGAGTGACCTGGGAGTTACCTGGGAATCACCTGAGAGTGACCTGGGAATGACCTGGGAATGGCCTGGGAATGACCTGGGAATCACCTGGGAGTTACCTGGGAATCACCTGGGAGTGACCTCACCTTACCTGCTGCACTGTCCAGAGATCAAGAGGGAGTAATCTGCGTGGTCATCTGCTAGGAGAACAGAGACACGAGTGATAATTGATCAACACTGCAGTTCGCCCTTTCTATGATTGATAAATCATAGATGGGACATGAATGTACTGCAAAATTATTGAATTGTTGTGATTGTGCGCTTTACATAATGCAGCATTCACAGAATCTGATGTTTTTTTCTGTAGGGATAAAACAAACCATGCTCTGCTATTCCACCAAAGCGGAGAGAGGCAGACTATAAATGCTGATGGTGTAGAGGAGATTAGTACGAGAGTATATGTCGAATAATAATATAATTCGTACATCATGTCCGGTAATCATCATTAAAATAAAAAAGTCGACATAAAACCGAAATTCCTGACTTTGTACCTAGGTCTGAATCCGGACAAACTCCGCTATCAACTGATTTCCTGACAATAATTCACCTTTGATTGCATTTGGTTCTTCTAAAACTAGAGTAGAGCAAAGTATAATTGATGGAGCAACGGTGCCATCTAGTGGAGTTTCTCACCTGACCATACGACCAAAATGTTAATTTAGATAAATAAAAAACTAAAGCAGTCACAATTCCATTTTACGCTTTAGCCAGACAGGTAGGCTTACAGAACCCTTTGAGATTATAAACGTTATTTCAACAATCCGGCATAAATACACACGTATGGAATAAAAGCATAAAACAGCGATTTGGGAAATGCGTGCGGTCTTTACGTGCGTCATGGAGATGGGGGAGTGGACAAAGGATATGCTAAAGTGCGCACGCGCAAGTCAACGTCAGCACTGGAACCCTAAACATACGTGGCTCTAGCTCTACGTGGACTGGTTTACAACTCAGACAGTTGACATTATCCTCGGAGAAGGCATCTAATTGAGTCGCTGCAGTGAGTATTTGTTGATAACTTAACATTTTATTCAATTTTGCCTTCACAATTGTGATCATTGTGTACATAGTGGACGGATCTAAAGGAATAATCAAGTCCTGTGTAGCTAATATTGACTGAAATGAATGATGAACTGGCGTCGATCTGTCGCTGCAATTCACCTTCCATTTTTGCTATGTATGTTTCAGCCAGAAACCCTGAACAAATCACTACCAAGATGGACCAGATAATGCAGTTTGTGGAGCCCAGTAGGATGTTCGTCAAGGACTCCATCCGTCTGGTGAAAAGATGTACCAAACCGGACAGGAAAGGTAGGCCTTTCTCCCAGAGGAGAACCCTATGGACTGAGAAACAACCAGAAACACTATGTGACGATCATTTAGTCAGTGGATAGGAAATCTTTCAGATATGTTTTTTCTTTCTTTCAAACTGACAATGTCTTTGAATGTTATTCCTCTCAGAGTTTCAGAAGATCGCCATGGCCACAGCGATAGGATTCGCAATCATGGGCTTCATTGGATTTTTCGTGAAGCTTATTCACATTCCCATCAACAACATCATTGTGTAAGTGAATGATCCTGTGATACTTTCGGACCGACTTAGCCTAGTAGAAAGTAGATGAAACATAAAACAAATGTGTTATACCTCAGTGTTAACAATGGGATTCAATTTGACCTGTAACGTTGTTTATCACGATTGTTGGGTCAAAAACGGAGCTAGGGTCAACCCTATGTGTGCAGAACTCGAACTTTGCCATAGTGACTGACTATCCATCCCAGCTCCCCTTGGCTGTTGACTAGGGGTCATGGTTTCAGTGCTATACCAGGTTAACCATGTTTTGGTGTTTGTAGTGGGTGAGATGTATTCAGATCCATCTACATCAAAATATTGAGCCAACGGCAGATCAAATCCATACAATGTGTAGTCATCGTGCTACATAACACAACTACAGCCTGGAACGAGAATCCTTTACGGGTTTCCCTCAGAACAATTATACAAACAACCCCTATTCAACACCTATTCAACCCCTATTCAACACCTATTCAACATCATTTCATTAGGAGCTCAAAATAAATGTGAATACAAGTAGAAATGACATTTGGTCCAGAAACCAGATCAATCTCAACCAAAATATAATGGTAAAAGATGGGTCATTTCTTTTTCGCCTCTGCTTCCCGCAGTTGTCTTATTAGCTCTGTGTGGTTAGTCCCACGACATGCAGCCCTTGCCCCCCACCACTGCTAGTGATTAATAGGGTTGTCTTTGCTTCAATTTTCACATGGTCAAACCCAGTTTGTGTATAGATCCATTACACACACATATTGGGCTTGTTGTGACTATGAACAAACATTCATGTGACTCATTATCTCTCTGTTGATCTTCTTCTAACAACCCGTTGTCATGTTTTGTGTTGCAGTGGTGGCTGAACTGGTGAGCCTGACCAGTGCACCATCAACCTGACCAGTGCACCCATCTACTGGACCAGTGCACCCATCTACTGGACCAGTGCACCCATCTACTGGACCAGTTGTCTGGAAATGGACCACAGGACAAAAGCGCCCTCCACCATTATTCTCCAAGCACCACAATGTGTTGCTTTTCTGCTGTCCATTCCTTTGGCTTGTAAATAAACATACATTTTTTAAATGTGTTGTTATTCATTGAGCATGACAAGAATATACATGCAGCAGCTAATATTTTCTCAGCTTTACTCTGAATTATTGGTGTTTCTGTAGGCAAAAATAATGGGCACAACCTAGGTACTAAACACGACTTACAACCAATCACACAATCAAACACCGTATGAACTAATCAACCCTCAAACACAGACAACAGAGGTTATCATGCAATGAAACATCAACAGAGGAATGGCTGTCAATTGATTTACCTTGAAAAGATTCCAAAAGTTATGCTATTCTTCTGTTTACATGAATAAGGCTCTGGGGTTTTCCTAACAGTGAGCTACTTCACCCTCAGTTAATGTGTAATATTTGCTCTTGAATAATAACTATATATATATATATATATATATATATATATATATAGTTATTATTTGAATGCATTGTTCACCTAAAAGCTATTCCAAAAGGAGCATCCACTCAAAGAGAACACAATGATGAAATGTATCATCTAACAGAAAGGGTGGGTAAGGCACTGATGATTAATTTTCGAACTGCAGAATATGGTCATTCTCATTCGAATGTTATGTGATCTTCAGAGTAATCGGAACATCCATTGCTTGAATGAGTTTTCCTAATAATACAAATATATTTTATCTATCTTTTTCTCCCACTTGAAATCCTCCAACGTCACACAATTCGTCACATTTTTGGGAGAAAATTGGGAAAAAAAAAATGTTCCCCATAGTCAAATGTTTATCGTTTAGGATTTAAACTAAATCTGTGAAGTCGCTCTCACGTATATATATATATTTTTTTTTAACCCTCATTAATGTCTCTCTCCTTTACCATTGAACCTAAACCCATGCAAAACGACCCATACGTGACACCGCGAGGTGGGATTGGGTTCTGCAGAGAATTTGCAATATGTTACAGCGGTACGTTTTGGTGTATGCTCGACGGACCGTACCACTAGATAAGATATAGGGGTGGAGCCAACCAGCAACAACAACCCCCAGCCAATTCAGCACCTGGATAGCTCCTGTCGATTTATTAGGCGGCTTCGTCTCCATTCCAGTTGGGCTACGTTATCTGACAATGCCGTTGGAGCAAAGAGTACGAGGGAATACCGGTTTTATTGATTTTTTGGAGAAGGACGGCAAACACGTCCACGTGTGCGGCTTTTACAGGTTGAAACGGTAAAGAGGGAGAGGGAGAATTGCGCAGAGAAACAGACGGAGGGTGGACCAGCGCTATTGTTTTCATCGAGGCGCTAGCGCCACTTCCAATATTAGCCGATGAAAGGAAACGTGCGTCTGTCTGAAACATTTATTTATGCCGGCTAGCAATTTTCTACTAGGAACATTGCATTTGAATCA
>NC_044055.1:997700-1005200 GCF_902167405.1 Gadus morhua
AGCACTCGTAAACTCTACTGGGTGGGAAGACACGCTTAATCACCCTTTCCGGACACCAATGTTCTTGGGAAAAAATAATGTTCTGCTATAAAGTAGGGCTGCAGGACCCGAGATGACCCTTTGAGTTATCTACTAGCATTCCTAATAGATTTCACAGCTACCTTCTGTGTCTCCTCTCCCCTCTCTGTCGTGCAGGTAAGTGTGAGGACTCCCTGGCCACACCCCTTCCCTACAGCTCCTTCACCGGCTCCTCCGTCTACGCCACCGGCTACGGAGCCGGCTACGCCAAACTCAACCGGAGGGGAGGTAGGCATCTGTGAACGACCGCTCCGCTTTAGACCAAGACCGTAGTGTTAGTGTAGGGTTCACGGTCGCTGCAGAGCAGAGGTGATGGGAGATGGCCTGGAAATGTTTGCTATTAGGTCCTTTGACAAATTAGGCTTTAAATGCGCTCCGGGGACATTCAGGTAAAATAGTGAAAAGGGTTTATTAAAATGTTCATTCATATTGCGATACAATTTATTATCATGATAATGAGTACTTTAATAAACCAACACACTCAATCAATCGTTAACCGTGTTGACAATTATTCAAACAATTATTCTATCTATTGTTAGAAAAAACCATCTCTCTTTTAATTCTCTAGCGGATATTGACGTGCTGTCCAATCGACGCTGTTCCTTAAGCCACCGGGATTGGTTGACTCTAACAACCAGTTCTTAACCAGATCAATCGGGCTTAAGTAATGTTTTTATTGACACGGCTGTCTGGTGCTTCTGCACAGAGTGTAGAGTATGTTTCACACAGCAATCACGTTAGGTTGATGTAACGATACAGCACACGGGGCAGACCAAGTGTTGGGCACAAGTTGAGAAGCTTATTAAGGCCGTATAGTGTCAGGTTGGGGTTGGGGGGAGAGGAGGGGGGGGCTGTTACCCTGTGGACACATTCAATCAGAGCAGTCTGCATCTGTCATCCCACACTACCTCCTCTCAGCCCTAGAACCGTGAACCGCCCTAGTCTCCCCCTCTTCTCATCTCCCCACTCAACCCTCGCACCTCCCCCCCTCCCTGCCTCCCTCCCCCCCCCCCTCCCCTCCCCCCCTCCCACCAGGCTCCGGGGGCTGGTCCCCAGTGGACGCCGACCGCTACCAGTGGCTCCAGGTGGACCTGGGCTCCAGGAAGAAGGTGGTCGCCGTGGCAACGCAGGGCCGCTACAGCAGCGCCGATTGGACGAGGCGCTACCGGCTGCTGTACAGCGACACGGGCAAGAACTGGCGGCCCTTCCTCCAGGACGGGAACATCTGGGTGAGCCCGAGGCCGCCGCCGCCGCCGCCGCGCTGCGTCCGTCTGTGCCGATGTTGTCGGTGAAGGAGATGACGGCAGCTTCCCCGGAGGTCTGGGGGAGGCTGCCGTCATCTCCTTCAGCACAAGAGGCGTGATCAACGGGCCTAGTTCAAATGACTCTGTACGCAATTGGCTGCCTGCCGTCGCTTCCCTGTCGTCATTGTGTTAAACCAGCCAATAGCGCGCCAAGGGGAAAAAACTGCTCGGTGATTGGCTCCTGCAAAAACGCATCGAAACTAGAAAGAAATGTATTGCTCTCCTCCAGACCCTTCTGCAGGACGGACTCAAATCGCCGGCAGAACGGGCAGGGCTACCCAGTCTATCTTCATAGGGCTTGTGCATCACAAGGCCTCACGGGGTCTTTTGCTGGCGATACTCCTGCCATATTGACAGGAGGGGCTGCAGTACTGTACAATCCGAAATCAATGTAAACATACCGTCACCCAGGCTGGAAAAAAGGAAAGGCTGGAAAAAGGAAAACACTGTTTTGTGTGAGCCAAGTCTCCCATGAGAAGTGCTGCGGCGTTTCCAAACAGCCCTAATCTCTCCCCATGATGACAATTATTTTCACCATTTAATACTAAGCACCATCATCACCAACACAATAACTAACATCCCAAGGCTCCCGTGGTTCACGCACAGAGGCGGTCTCTGCGATGTGAACTTGAGAGCCGTATCCCTCTCTGCCGTTGTGATGGGGTCCGCTCCGATGTGTTCCAGACGTTTGAGGGCAACTCCGACAGCGAGGGCGTGACGCGGCACGAGCTCCTGCGCTCCATCGTGGCGCGCTACGTCCGCTTCGTCCCGCTGCAGTGGAGCAAGGAGGGCCGCATGGGGCTGAGGGTGGAGGTGTACGGCTGCTCCTACTGTGAGTCCACCTCCGTTCAATCGCTGTTCATTAAAGTGCATCCGCAGCAGGTGGTGTTCTCTGAGCGCACGGTGCGCTTTAACAGCGTGGGTACTGCCAACTCACCGTCGCACTACCATGCACACAATAAAAAGGTTTCAGGATGTTTCCTGTGGTTACTGTTACTCAGGACAGACATACGACCACAGATACACAACCCCAGAGTCAGTGGTTCTGCCATTGCGATGATGTAAGCCAATCAGAGACAGCTTTTGCACACCCACTGTCTGATGCTTTTTCCTGTGGTGGAATAGTCAACGTCTCTTTCATCTCGGGGCACACAGGGTCGGATGTCGTCAGTTTCGACGGCCAAGGTGTCATCTCCTACCGCTTCAGTAGTAAGACGAAGAAGATCAAGTTCCTCACGGACCTCATCTCCCTGAAGTTCCGGACCAGTGCGGGCCACGGCGTGCTGCTCCACGGGGAGGGGCAGCAGGGCGACTACATCTCCCTGGAGCTCCAGCGTGCACGCCTCGTGCTCAGCATTAACCTGGGTAAGGGAGTCTCTGAGGGGGTCTGTAGGACGATCGATGAGAGGACAAAGAAGGACGGGCTGCACATTGAGCTGTCTCACACATCGGAATCTAGACTCATATCGTATCTATTAATATCTATAACTATGTGTGATTGATATGGATGTCAATATTGTTGCACTCCATCACCATTCACGCATCAGTCTAAGAATAGCTGATTACTTTATTAAGTTTTTTTGGGGGGTGAAAAAAAAAAACTTACTAAAAATGTGAAGGTGAATTTTGGCTTATTTAAAACCAAACCCCAAAACATGTTTTGGAATTATGGTTTCCATAATTATTGTGTCCATACATGTTCATAAACAAACATGTATCAACAAACTAACAAACATTAACAAGTCGACACTGTGCACTGCTGCGTTCACCAGATGAATAACTAAAGCGTGTTTCGACTTTAAATGAGGCGTCACTCTCTGATTGGTTGTCTTCCCTGCAGGCAGCAACCAATACGGCTCCATCCAGGGCCACACGGCGGTGACCAGCGGCAGCCTGTTGGACGACGACCACTGGCACTCGGTCCTCATCCAACGCTATCGCAGGAACGTGAACTTCACGCTGGACCAACACACGCAGCCGTTCAGGACCAACGGGGAGTTCGACCACCTGGACCTCGACTACGAGGTACGGACTGATGCAGGAGCATGAGCTTCCACAGTGTTGACACGATGAAAAGAGAATACTTTTTTTATCAGCAACCTCAATAGTGTTTGGATTGAGTCTCATGGTTTCATGCGTGCGGCTCTTTAACAATGAGAAGAAGTCAAAAAAATACACGAAAACCGTGACACTTACTCTGAAAGCAATAAAATCGATAAGTTAAGATGACATACTAATATAATATCACTGTCAATAACAATGAGCCTCCTTATTGATTTGTATAGCCATCTGACAAGTCTGAACGTTGGACTGTGTCTTCATGAGCCTTGTGACCGAGGTCCATAAAGATACAGCCATGAACAGCGTCTTACGTTCAGAGTCACGACCGTCTCTCCATCTGATGCAGATCTCCTTCGGGGGCTTGCCCGCCTCCAACAAACCCAGCTCAGGCGGCCGGGACAACTTTGTGGGCTGCATGGAGGGCATCGTCTACAACGGAGACAACATCACCAGCCTCATCCGCAGGAAGAAGGTGGACACCTCCAGCTTCGTAAGAACCTCCGCCTCATGCCTCTGGTCTCTGTGTGGATGCGTGGGTGGGTTGGGGGCGTGTGTATGCACGTACGTTTGTCTGAGCTTAAGCGCTTCGGTGTGCGTGTGAGCGCGTGAGTGCGTGTCTTTACCTGGGCCAGGTTTTGATGGTATTAGGAGTTGAGGCTCCGCTTGGAGACCAGGGCAGTGCAGGCGAAGTTGGGCCCGGTTGAGTCCATTAAACCCCAGTAATCCATCCAACGTCAGGGCACAGCATAGTCGTGTCCCGAGGGGGATGCTCAGTGGTTCTCCGCCAGCCGGTTGAACCATAAAATACAGTTCTCACAGTGTTTGAATTGAACAGGGCTGAGGTGGGGAATAGCTGTATTACCATAGATATTGAAAAACAAAAAGTGGCAACATTTGTCTAGGAAATGGGAGCAATCACTTGAGACCTGTCAGAAAAAAGGACTTTTATGCCTACCGTTTTGAAGTTGAATTGTTAGCTTTTGATATATGAAGCATTTGGAGAGGATATTCGCATGGTGGATCATTACATTCAGATAAACACAACTGTGAGACCGATCTAAGAATTCAAAACCCTGAACAATTGTACAATACCAGCATCCCTACGACGGCGTCCCCGTCGGATACACTTCCTGAGCGCTGAAACGTGTCGGCCTCCCATAGCTCTCTACAGAGACAGGGTAGTGTCCAGGCTGTCTGCACTTACCACCGCAGGGCTGACAGTGCATCAGACAGGAAGGAGAGGCCTGGGTATGGATCAATACCCGGGACTGTTTCCAGAACTCTTAGCTGATTTTTCCACCTGGCCCTTAATGTGATCCCCTCGCCCATCACCTCGATCCGGCCGCACTCTCTGCTGGATTCCGGGGGTTTGTGTTCTGTGGATATTTTCCCCTTTTAATAACACGATCCATCTGGGTCCTCCAGATGAATCAGACATGGGGATCCTCTCTGATTAAAGGGACAGCGTCCTATATTGTTTTGTTGATGAGGTTTAGGATGGTAATTACCATTTATTTTGGTATGTTTGTCATATTTCCATGGATTTGTAGGGTATACCCAAACATATATAGATAACAAACACATAGCGAGAACCCCTGTTCTCCTCTTTGAGTCTATTGTCTATAGTGTTAGACACATGGGTCTCTTCTGTGTGAAGGTGAACTGTGCTGTGTTTCATCTAGGTTGTAGTAGTAGTAGTTGTAGTCGTCGTAGTGGCAGAAACAGTAGTAGTAGTAACAGTAGTAGTCGGTCTGCAGCCCTCTGCCGACACATGCGGCAACACACAAGTGTTGCTAGGTCTACACTTTTCACTTTGTAAAGTACACAACCTCTAGCACAAAGCATCCTGCTGGCCTCACTCCGTGTAACGGATATGGAGGACAGTATTATAGCGCTCCATCACCATTCACGGATCAGTCTAAGAATAGCTGATTGCTTTAGTAACTTTATTCTTTTTTGGGGGGAGGAATGTGTGAAGAACAAAAAGGAAGGTGAGGTAGAATCAAATTTGGCTTATTTAAAACCAACCCCAAAAACATGTTTTGGAATTATGGTGTCCATAATTATTGTGTCCATACATGTTCATAAACAAACATGTATCAACAACCTATCATGCACTAACAAGCACACATCGTGCACTGCTGCGCTCACTCTGTAGAATCAAACCAAGACTTCAGAAGGTACTTTCACAGGGAGCATCGGGAAATTGGTGCTTCACTCCACTACCATGAAGTAATGTTAGTTTGAGTGGCAATTCGAAAGAAAACAGACTTAGTAGCATAAATGGCTTCTCACTCAGTATTATTTTGTTGTTTTGTTATCCTCTCTGAAATGTGTGTTTACGCAGAAGTAAAACTAGCGATTTCCGATCAAATTTTCTCTTTGAAATCTTTTCCACCTCTTGATGAGTGCAAGCCAATCGTCCCAGGAGGCGTTGTTCATCCATAGACCCCGCACCGTGGATCTAGCGACCATACTGTTGAGCTACAAACGATGGATCCAAAAACACAAAACACAAAAGATCTCAAGGGGGATAATCCCTAACCCCAATGACCTCCATGACCTCCCTGTGACCCCTCTGACCCCCATGCCCTCCCTGTGACCCCTCTGACCCCCATGGCCTCCCTGTGACCCCCCTGTCCCTCTGTCTCTCTGCCCCCCCCCCACCTCAGAGGAACCTGACCTTCTCCTGCTCGGAGTCGCGCTCCTTCCCGGTGTTCTTCAACTCGTCGTCCTTCCTGCAGCTGCCGGGCCAGGGCGACAGCGACACGCTGTCCGTCAGCCTGTCCTTCCGCACCTGGAACCCCAGCGGCCTGCTGGTGTACACGGCGCTGGCTGACGGCGTGGTGGAGGTCGGCCTCGCCGACGGCAAGGTCACCGTCTACATCAACGTGACGCAGAGGAAGAACACCCGCATCGACATCTCCTCGGGTGAGGCTCCGTGACCCGCCGGTGTTTCGGGCCAGTGGCCAGTGTTTTTCCGCCGGCAGTACTCCAGGTGAGCCGGTGAACCAGGGCGCCGTCACCGCGGTGACGGCGCCCAGGTTCACCGGCTCACCTGGAGTACTGCTGCCGGCGTGCGTGCTCTCTGAGGAGACACGTGCGGCCCTATCTGGGCTCAGACGCGGTTGTTTTCCCTTGTTCAGCTGTTTCTCCAGGTGGTTGCTGTTTGATATGTTCAGAACCGTCCTTGTACCTATTATCTGCCCCCCATCTGGTCTACGGCTTCAGTGCATTAGTACCGAGACCAACAGTGATTAGGACAGCGGAGAGCCTCGATGCGTTTCATTGAGTGTGATTAATAGTTCATGCCCCACTCAGTGACTACGGTTTACTTTCTGTAAACGCACCGCTTGGATTCCTTAATGGTCCTAAACTCAATCGGTCTGCTCCTAATACAGCAGACGCATCATGAGCGTGCAATCTAATCACATCATCACTGCATCAGGCGCCGTGCGTGTGTGAGGATAACGATGACGATGATGGTTACCATGGTAACAGCCTCCTTGCCCCATCTCAGGGTCCAACCTGAACGACGGCCAGTGGCACACGGTCCACCTCAACGCCCTGGAGAACTACGCCATGCTGACCATCGACGGCGACGAGGCGTCCACCGTGAGGACCGCCATCCCCATCCAGATCACCACCGGGGGCACCTACTACTTCGGAGGTCAGGGGTCACGCTGACACACCTAGTGGTCGGATCAGACCTGGCTGGGGGTCAAGTACGACAGAACGGGATGGTAGCGCTTTACAATAGGGGTACAATAGTGTGAACCCTTACCCTACTACCCCTATTACACAATGGAATAACTCCTTCCTCGTTAGCATCCACGCCGTTATCTATGGAGTCTATCTATGGAGAACCAGGAGCATTTAAGACATCACTAGCAGAACTATGAGCATTTAAGACATCGGTAGCAGAACCAGGAGCATTTAAGACATCACTAGCAGAACTACGAACATTTAAGACATCACTAGCAGAACCAGGAGCATTTAAGACATCACTAGCAGAACGAGGAGCATTTAAGACATCACTAGCAGAACGAGGAGCATT
>NC_044055.1:1020200-1052700 GCF_902167405.1 Gadus morhua
AGTTAGTATAGTGAGTGTGTAGGCGGTGACATCGAGTTGGTGTAGTGAGTGTGTAGGCGGTGACTTAGAGTTGGTGTAGTGAGTGTGTAGGCAGTGACTTAGAGTTGGTGTAGGCGGTGACATCGAGTTGGTGTAGTGAGTGTGTAGGCGGTGACTTAGAGTTGGTGTAGTGAGTGTGTAGGCGGTGACTTAGAGTTGGTGTAGTGAGTGTGTAGGCGGTGACATCGAGTTGGTGTAGTGAGTGTGTAGGCGGGGACTTAGAGTGTGTGTAGTGAGTGTGTAGGCGGGGACTTAGAGTTGGTGTAGTGAGTGTGTAGGCGGTGACATCGAGTTGGTGTAGTGAGTGTGTAGGCGGGGACTTAGAGTGTGTGTAGTGAGTGTGTAGGCGGGGACTTAGAGTTGGTTTAGTGAGTGTGTAGGCGCTGACTTAGAGTGTGTGTAGTGAGTGTGTAGGCGGGGACTTAGAGTTGGTGTAGTGAGTGTGTAGGCGCTGAGTTAGAGTTGGTGTAGTGAGTGTGTAGGCGGTGACTTAGAGCTGGTGTAGTGAGTGTGTAGGCGCTGACCAGCTGCTCCTCCTCCCTCCGTCAGAGACGGGTGAGATCGACCCGGTGCTGATCGACCGCTACAACACGCCGGGCTTCGTGGGGTGCCTGTCCCGGGTCACGCTGAACGGCGTGGCGCCCCTGAAGGCCGCGCTGCGCCCCGGCCCGGCGGCCGCGCTCGTCACCGCCCACGGCATCCTGGTCCCGTCCAACTGCGGCGCCCAGCCCCTCACCATCTCCCCCCTCGGCGCCGCCCACGACCCCTGGCAGATGGACACCGGTAACGCACGCACGCACGCACGCACGCACGCACGCACGCACGCACGCACGCACGCACGCACGCACACACGCACAAAGGTGCACACACACACAAAGGTGCACAGACATGAGGGAGCTTCCCTAGGCGGAGGACCCAGAAGCAGACATGTTGTTCACAGCAGGTTGATCCATGAATGGGAAGATAAACTAAATGTGGGATTCAGTCACGTCTGTTTTGTTTGCGTTAAACACGGCACTGACGTCGACTATTTGTGTTCATTAATTTGATTTGTTTAGTGAATTATTTTAATTTTTTTCGTTGAAAATAAATATACAAACACATAATTTTATTATAAATAAATAAATAAAAAAGAAATAATGAATGACTAGCTGCCACACAATATACTAATCAAACCGATGAATCTGTTTCCCCAGCCGGCGCCGTGTTCCCATACAACAACGAGATGATCAGCCGCGAGAAACTAGACCACAACTCTGCCGTCATTGGAGGTACTGGCACAACGTGGACACTGTTACACCGCTGTCAGCAGAGAGCTGCATATAGAGAGTAGAGGAGGTGCAGACCGCTCCTTCACAGCACGAGGTCAGGTCGGCTTATTGATAACAGAGGACCTCAGGAGGCGGTAGACAGGTCATCAGGGGATGGAGGACTGAGCTCTGGGTGGAGGTCTGGGTGGAGGTATGGGTGGAGGTCTGGGTGGAGCTCTGGGTGGAGCTCTGGCTGGAGGTCTGGCTGGAGCTCTGGGTGGAGGTCTGGGTGGAGGTCTGGGTGGAGGTCTTGTGGTGTAGCGTTCAACGTATGGATCCTCCCTCTGGACCCGGGAGGATCCATATGTTGAACGCTACACCAGACCTTTTGTACGGTGTACAGCCGTAACACGCCTCTTTTTATCTGTATTCTGTGGGGCTAAACACCCACGGCCATTCCCATACCACTATGGTGGTTTGTTTCACGCAGTGAAAATCAAGGTCCTGGCAGATGTGGTGAACGGCTTCACCGATGCTTCTAGAATAGTCAGCGTTCGGATCAAAACAACAAGGCCATAGCTTTACTCAAATCAACGCGAAAAAGGTTCACCTGCCAATAGATCCTTGCTAATGGTCATAACACGAGTGTAATGTCCCGAATGCCCCCCCAGGGATCGTTGCCGTGGTGATCTGCCTGGCCCTGGGCGTGCTCGTGTTCCTGGTGCGTCACATGTTCCGCCACAAGGGCTCCTACCACACCAACGAGGCCAAGGGGGCGGAGTCGGCCGACTGCGCCGACGCCGCCATCATCGTGAACGACCCGGCGTTCACCGAGACCATCGAGGAGAGCAAGAAGGAGTGGTTCATCTAGCGCTCCGGGGCGGGGGAGCGAGGACGCCCGGTGACTGACCCCCGGGGAAGCGCGGAGCGATTTATCAAAAAAAAGAAAAAAACATCAACAAAAAAAATACTGCAACGGTCAAAAACTGCAAAGAAACTGTGGCTTTTCATTCTCTGTTACTCGACGCAGCGGGGGGGCATGAAGTGAGGCGTGCGCCTGCTCTGTGTTCCTACATCCTCCCCGTCTTTAACATACGTCAGCGCCTGATGGAGGAGGGGCCGTCCTCCCGCTACAAGTTCCCCGGAGGTTTGAGGAGGTGGATTATAGCAAGTTTTGGGTAAATGAGTTTTATCATTTGTTTTACACTATCTTCTTTAGTGTTCCTAAGGTTGCCACTATTATTTTGTTTTATTATTTATATTTTATTTGGAGTTATTATATTTTTACATGTATTTATTAATGCTAAGCCAATGATTTTTCATAAATCTGCTTTACAGTATTTTTATTACTTTTACGCCTTTTTTTGACAACCTTAATGTGTGTGTGAGTGTGTGTGTGTGTGTGTGTGTGTGTGTGTGTGTGTGGATATTTACCCTGCCTGTCCTCAATGAACTACACAAAAACAGCAGCAAGAAAAGCATATATGTCTTGACAGTATTCTTTGGACTAAGAACGGAACTAGTTAGTACTTCATTCTGGGATATTTTTTTGCATTTCCATAACGCCTGGCAAAGTGTCTTAACGAATAATGAGCTTTGATTGTATGTGGATACGTTTAATGTTTGCATCTTTTTTAAACACACACTACGTATTCTAAAATGTTAATGCCTTTCTTTTTCTTCAGTATTTTTTGTTGCCAAATTGAAGTGTTTTTTTTAAATAACACTGATCATAAACGTTCCCAAGTCCATCAAAATGATACGAGCCTTTGTCTCTGAGGGAAGTAAATCAGTAAGTGTTAGTAGCAACATCTGTTCAAATGCAATGTGTCGTGGTCAAAAACGTGTGCATCCACGAACCTTATGACATTACAGATAAATTGCTTACAACTCGTCATAATTACTAAGAGATGAGGTTTAAAAAACTTTTCTTATTCAAATTTGAGTATCATTATCTTCAGTGCCGTACCCCTGGATGGTATATTTGATTGACAGATGGACTAAGAATCCCCCTTTTGCTTTTGAGATGCAAACGAATGAAACTTTTTGTACGTCTGAAACTCATGTAGAAAAACCAACCTTACAATGTTGGACACATTGACATGTGATTGTATGTTATGTGTATAGCTCACTGCACACTGTCTTTCTCTTCTCTCCACTAGAGCAGGCTACATTGTCACGCTGGACAGCGGATGACACATTTCTCTTTCTTCACCAACACGATGTTTATTACAAACGCACTTCACACGTTCATTTTTTACAATCTTTTGGATATCAACGATCATATTCAGCTGCATGCAAACCACGCCTTACATTCCACTGGGGCTGATAGGCTGGTGACAGGCTGGTTATGGGCGGGTGCCCAGCCATTACACCAGTTAGACGCACTGCTACAGCCCTGGCTACTGCAGTTGTGTTTCTGAAACTGCAGTTGAGTTTCTGAGTTGGGGTCGTTCCGGTGGTTCGAGGTTATTGCTGGGTTTCTTTAATATCCTACATGTACGCTAGGCAGTTTATTGTCTCACTTTCATGGAAGCATTGAGGTTTTTTCATTGTAAACTGGTTGGATTAGTTAAAAACTTAGCCTCGACTAAGTTAAACAAATAAGAAGTTTGGGCCCATCACCCCCGAAATCACAAATAAAGCATTACACTAACATTACATTTTTGAGGGACAAAATACAACTGGTTGATGTCTGATAATCAACTTTCGATGTTAGCTTTTGAGTTAATTTGTCAGTATGTTGTGAAGCTGAAACAAAATTACTTTACTTCATGTTTTTGTTTCATGAAGTAGAAGAGAAATTGTGATTTTCAAAAAGAAAAAAATACTTGTTTTGGGCTATTTTCACCTTCATCACTAGCATGTGGCTTAAAGATGGCGGCCATCTTGAAAAGCCTTCTGATAAATAGCAAACTGTAAATGCACCATGGCCCACCTCACTTTCTGCACACTGCGATAAGTCGACCACATATGTTAGCCGTATAGCCCACCTGTACTGATTTCTTGATGTGCTCTCTGTTAGTTATGGGTGTAGTTATGGGCAGCTTCGCTCAACAACATTTCTGAAGATGATTTTCGTGTTGGTTTGACAGTTTGTTTTGGTTGCCTCAGCAACCAGGCCATGGCTCGGCATGATGCAATGTAACAGAACTGACCTCATCCTTCTGACCCAACAGTTTTAAATACATGACAGCTCGTGTCTAAATCTACTTCCAAACAACTTTTTACTTTCAATACACAGATTCCTATTTTAAAAAGGTTTTTTTTTCGCTCAAAATCTTTTCAATGCATTTAGCGTTCCTATTTTTCAAGAGCGTCGGCCTACTATTCTCTCTGAAGCGGCTTGTCACTGTATATGTTCCACGACATAAATCGTATTCTGCTGTTTCTTTGGTTTTTGACGACTCTGACTAGCAAATAAACAAGCCTTGCCATAATGTGTACGTTGATCCTTACGAACGCAAACTTCTGAAAGCACATTATAAAATAACCGTTTTATTTGTTGAAAATATAAATCAGATACACTATTTAAAAAATGACAACCATTGAACATTTGTTAAAAAAAAAACAGCCTTAAAAAAATCAACACCGGGTACTGTCAGCCATCGGACTTGATGAGCCCCCCAAAGTAAGCAGTGATGGTCTTCAGCTTGTTGTTCAGGAAGTTCTGCTCCACCTCCACCCTCCCGCCTGGTCCCGCCAGAGAGGCAATCTGAGGAGAGGAGCGGGCCGTCAGCCTCGTTATCACAGGGGCGGCTACAACAGGCTATACACCTCAACTAACTACTACTGCCTCGTTATCACAGGGGCAGCTACAACAGGCTATACACCTCAACTAACTACTACTGCCTCGTTATCACAGGGGCAGCTACAACAGGGTATACACCTCAAGTAACTACTACTGCCTCGTTATCACAGGGGCGGCTACAACAGGCTATACACCTCAACTAACTACTACTGCCTCGTTATCACAGGGGCAGCTACAACAGGCTATACACCTCAACTAACTACTACAGCCTCGTTATCACAGGGGCAGCTACACCTCAACTAACTACTACAGCCTCGTTATCACAGGGGCAGCTACAACAGGCTATACACCTCAACTAACTACTACAGCCTCGTTATCACAGGGGCAGCTACACCTCAACTAACTACTACAGCCTCGTTATCACAGGGGCAGCTACAACAGGCTATACACCTCAACTAACTACTACAGCCTCGTTATCACAGGGGACGGCTATACACCTCAACTAACTACTACTGCCTCGTTATCACAGGGGCAGCTACAACAGGCTATACACCTCAACTAACTACTACTGCCTCGTTATCACAGGGGCAGCTACAACAGGCTATACACCTCAACTAACTACTACAGCCTCATTATCACAGGGGACGGCTATACACCTCAATTAACTACTACTGCCTCGTTATCACAGGGGCAGCTACCACACCGCTATACACCTCAACTACTGCTGCTGCATCGCTTTCAAGTTCCCCTGCAGTGTTTTCTGCAGTGTTTTGATTCTTCTGCGGTCGATCTTGAATCAGTATTCAATGTACGATATTGAAAAAAGCATTCACTGTTTTGTGAAAAGTGAAATATAAGCTAAGCCATCTATTGGAGTATCTGATCAGCGTGGACGCCTTGGCGATAAATGATGTTGAATGATCCAAAACATAAAAACACACCTGGTTCATGTCCGCATTCCGGGGCAGGAAGTAAACGATGTCGTCGGTGATCAGCTTGGAAAGCCTGAAGATCTCAAACGTGTGATTGGTTAAGGAGCGAGACAGATCACCCAGGAGGTAGGAGTGGAACATGTAGTACAATAAAATATCAAAGGACTGCGTGGCTCATCAAGGATATCCCTCGGGCTGGATCATGGTCCTGATGTCGAACAACTTAACCAATCACACCTCAGCCGTGAGGTAGTCCGGCCCGCCCCAGGGCCGCACTACCTCACGGCCGAGGTGTGATTGGTTAAGGAGCGAGACGCATGACCCAGGAGGTAGGAGTGGAACATGTGATACAATAAGCGTGGCTCATCAAGGATATCCCTCGGGCTGGATCATGGTCCTGATGTCGAACACCTCGGCCGTGAGGTAGTCCGGCCCGCCCCAGGGCGGCGACAGGAAGACCACGTCGCCACGGAGACCGGGCGCCAGCTGCAGGAAGTCGCCGAGCAGGAAGTCGATGCGGTCGGCGACGCCGTACACCTCGGCGTTGTGGCGGGCCAGCGCGAGGCGCGACGCGTCGATGTCGATGCCGATGACTGTGGGAGGGGAGGGGGGGGGGAGAACTATGTCAAAATATCTAAAAATCGTTTTTTTTTTTTTTTTTTTTTTTATCATCCGCACCGGACAACAAACTCTCTTGAATGGGACGTCCCACAGTTTTTTGTTGTTTTTCCCCTTCCCCCTCACAACCAATGAACTAGGGGGGCCCACCGGCTGATTCTCCGTGAAACTCTCTGGCTGAGTAGCCTTTGTGGTGGTAGGATGTGAACGCGCGGTGAAGGACCCACCTCGCTTCCCGGAGAGCGCGAACTGGATGGCGTTGCCCCCCACGCCGCAGAAGGCGTCGATGACCAGGTGGGAGTCCACGAAGCTCTCCTTCACACGGAGGGCGATGTGGTGGGCGATCCGCTCCGGGGTGACCGAGAACCAGCCCTCTGGAACACACAGTGAAGGTCACACTACTATACTACAACTATACACATGAACAGGGACACGACGCTATCGAGGACAGAGCAAACCAGACGGTCTGCAGCCACCAGGTCAACCTGGTGCAGATCGAGTGTCGCGTTAAGCCATAACCAGATGATCATTTATCAAATTCACCACGTCTAGACGCCTTCTGGGACCTCCCCGGGCGTTGGTCTTTGAGTTAACTTCACATTTCAGAGTGCAGGTTGAGCCCTGTATTGAAAGACCAACGTTAAAGATCAGTGTGAGTAGTACCAGGCAGAAGGTAGACGATCACTGATCAATAAAGATCAGTGTACCAGGCAGAAGGTAGACGATCACTGATCAATAAAGATCTGTGTACCAGGCAGAAGGTAGACGATCACTGATCAATAAAGATCAATGTGAGTACCAGGCAGGAGGTAGACGATCACTGATCAATAAAGATCAGTGTGAGTACCAGGCAGAAGGTAGACGATCACTGATCATTAAAGATCAGTGTAGGTACCAGGCAGAAGGTAGACGATCACTGATCAATAAAGATCAGTGTGAGGGACCAGGCAGAAGGTAGACGATCACTGATCAATAGAGATCAGTGTGAGTACCAGGCAGAAGGTAGACGATCACTGATCATTAAAGATCAGTGTGAGGGACCAGGGTTGGAGGGGTCCTTATCTCCCCCTGATGCACCCAAACACGCACACACTGTGCGTGTTTGGGTGCATTCTACATTTCATGTAGAATTTGTGTTTTCAGACCGCCTTTGTTTTCATGTTATCGCCCAATAACGGTTCCCCTTTCCTAAACCTGCCCTAACTCCAATGTTTCCCTTTGACTCTGATGAACAGCAGTGAGCAGCGTGTTCTCTATGCCTCGCCTCGTGTCTCCCCACGGACAACCACACTGGCTACGTCCGCTTTCCAGAGCAGCCATGGTCTACGTTCCAATCACACACGCAGGTCTCCTTTAAAGAGACCTGCGTGTGTGATGACTCGTGGGAATTTGGGGAGCGAGAAATAGCCTCATAAAAAGGTAAACAATAACTCAGAAATCTGCTGATCTGACAACCGTTTGTGTTTTACACTAGCGGTGAGGGAACACACACACACACACACACACACACACACACACACACACACACACACACACACACACACACACACACACACACACACACACACACACACACACACACACACACACACACACACACACCGGTGTCAAGGCGGATGCCCTCGTCGAAGCGGGAGAAGAGGCGGTAGCGCTGGGCCCAGTACTTGGCGAGCTCCGGCTCCGCCTTCATGTCCTCCGGCATGTCCTCGCCGCGCCCCCGCCTCCACATCCTGCTCCGGGTCTTCCCGGCCTTCCCGCGCCTCTTCGGTCTTCCCACGTCATCCTCCTCTTCTCTGGCGGGAGCTGGCACAGCACAACGCAGACATCCATTCAGTTGACTTTCCTTTTTGTACATTGTGATCGAATTTGGATAATGACACGCCCTTTTCCACTTCAATACATTTAGCGTTTGAACCCCTTGTCTGACCCTTGCCCTGGAGGGGTGTCATTGGTGTGTGTAATGGCTCCCAGGGGCCGGTCTACACCCTCCTGGGGTCAGAGGGATGGAGGCTCACCTGGGGCTGCCTCCGGGAGCTCCGGCAGGAGGAAGTCTGGGATGTCCAGAGAGTAGATCTCCCGACCCGCCTGCTTCGCCTGGGCCTCCACGTCCTCCTCCTGCACCTCCTCATACATCCACGTCACCCCCTTCTCCTGGACCTCCATCACCTCCCCCAGCACCTCCACCCCCTTCTCCTGGACCTCCATCACCTCCCCCAGCACCTCCACCCCCTTCTCCTGGACCTCCAGCACCTCCCCCAGCACCTCCACCCCCTTCTCCTGGACCTCCAGCACCTCCCCCAGCACCTCCTCCACGTCCTCCTCCTTCCCCTCCTGCAGCACCGTCACACTCTTCTCCTCCATCACCTCCACACACTTCTTCTTCTTCTCCTCCTCCTCCTCCTCCCCCCCCCTGCGGGCCGTCTCCGGCAGCCCCCCCCTCTCTGGGGGTGCCGTCCCGTGGGGGTTCGGGGGGGCCTCCCTGCTGGGGTCCCGGGGGCCCCCTGTAGGGCCCAGGTCAGCGACCAGGACGGCCTGCTCCCGCTCCCTCTGGGCCTTCCGGAGGAAGCCCTGCACCTGGGGGGGGGGGACGGGACGGGACGGGGGGGACGGGGGGGGGGGGGGGGGGGGGGCATTTGATTTAAAAACAAGGAGGTTGACAGATTGAAGGTCAACGCCTACCACCCAGTTTAATGCAGGACTAATAATGTGGAAATCATTGTCAAATAAAAGTAAGACTATTATTTTTTAAAGGGCCCATAAAACCTTGGTCCCAGCGCCTCCCCAGCGTTGAGGCCCTCAGTGAGTAAAGTCACAGAGCCTGAACAGCGGGCGTACTGCGCACTGGGATGCACTTTATGGATCAGAAGGAACTCCAATTGAACAAACAATTTGTTAAACAAACACGTATCCGATAGGATGATTTCAGAGGCTCAGAGTCATCATGAGACGACGAGTTAATACGATTTATACAACAATAGGTTCCGTCCAAGTAATTGGCTCGGACAAGCGGCATTCCACGAGCGCTGATCTAGAGTATGACAGCATTTGGACTTTTAACTATACATCTATCACTCCGCTGTCTATCTTCTGTACCATTAACTTTATTAACGGTTAATGTGTTGCAAAGCAACACATTAACACATCGCTGCTGATATTCAGCACACCAGCACTCCCTCTGTGTGATATAGCTGGAGCTACGTCACCTTCTGGAGGGTGGCGCTGATGAGTGGCGTTGTGGCGCCGGGGTCCTCCTCAGGGAAGAAGGTGTGTTTGTTGACCTTCTGGGCGGCGCCTCTCTTCTTACCGTGAGACCGCCGGCTCTTCTGGCTCGGACTGGGTTTGAATGTTAGAACGCTGTCAAACCTGCACACACACACACACACACACACACACACACACACACACACACACACACACACACACACACACACACACACACACACACACACACACACACACACACACACACACACACACACACACAGTCCAATTAGGAGGAGATCATAAGAATCGTATTCAGTTGAATAATAATGTTACCATTCTCTCATTCTCGTTCTCCCGCACACAAGTCTCAATGAATCCGAATGAACATCATAACACAAATAATAGCAACCCAATAAAGGAGCACTATAAAAGCACTCTGCGTCTATATCTGAAATCAATGTATCTAGTTCATATTTTATTAACTCAAATAGCTGATAGATTTGCAGTTAGTAGATCAGCTTATTACTTATTTATAACAGGGAATATATTGCCCAGCACCTACAGTACATCAAGTAAAGCAGGCTCTAACCTGCTAAGTACAACTCTAACCTGCTAGGTTAACCTGCTAGGTACAGGCTGTAACCTGCTAGGTACAGGCTGTAACCTGCTAGGTCAGAATAGCACAGAGCTCAAACTCACAGGGCGTCAGGTTTGCGCTTGAGGCCCAGTTTATCCCACGCCTCCTCGGTGGACAAACCAGGGAGCTCCTCCACGTCAAGCTCATGACTGCAAGAGAACAGAAGGAATCAAATACTACTGGTACTGATACTACTGGTACTGATACTACTGGTACTGATACTGTAGTAGTGGTACTGATACTACTGGTACTGATACTACTGGTACTGATACTGTAGTAGTGGTACTGATACTACTGATACTACTGGTACTGATACTACTGGTACTACTGGTACTACTGGTACTGATACTACTGGTACTGACTTATGCTACAACAGGCTACAACTACGGGGATCAAATGAGCTGTGAGGTCACTCATCGCTACACAAGTGTGAAGGTCCCACGTGAACCATACCTTCTTTTGACCTTGGAGCCCCCCCCTGGGAGGTCGTCCTCCTCCTCCTCGTCCTCCCCCCCCCCCTCCGGTGTGAGCCCCCCTCCTGTCCGCTCCCTGGGCGCCGCCGTTCTGCTGGGAGCCTGTGGTCACACACACGTACATCAGGAACACGGGACACCTCCACACACACAACGCTAACGGGCAGCAGCCTCCGCAGCGCGTCACCCGCAGCAGGGCTATGTCCGCAGTAGAACGATCGGTTTAAGTTCACTCATTTCTACCCGTATCCGAAAGCGACAGCTCTTGCGGTCAGATTACTGCACTAGGCCGTCATACGTTTTCCGATAATATTTAAAAGTGACATATTATACCACCAGGTGTGAGTGGGATCAGCCTGCCTCTTATGACATCACAGGTGGGCGTGCCCACCTGCGATGTGTGACGGACAGATGAGCAACGTTGGCTACAGTCCACTGGTAGACCGATCTACCCAGCACACATCCAGGTGGACACACCCCCTTGTGATGTCAGAAGAGGCAGATTTACAAAACGGCTTGTACGGCGAACCCCACTCACACCTGGAGGAGTGATCTGTTAGCCCGTAGCAGTCCTCCCGCTCTCTGTCCCGCTCCTCACCGCGGTTCTCTGCGTCGGTGCTGCTGCTGCCCGCTCTCTTGCGGTCGTTACCGCCGTCGACCGGTTCACCGTGGCCCCCGCCGCCGCCGCCTCTCTGCTCTCCGGGGGGTCCCGGACCCCCCGCGGCGGTGTGGACACTCATCCCCACCATGAGCTCCACCAGACCGCCCCCCCGCTCGCCCTCCCCCCGCCCCTCAGAGTCAGCCTCTCCGCCAGCGGCGCCCGGCTGAGCGATGTCACCCCTCGTCCCATGATGCACCTCTTCTGCCCCGACGGCTCTTCCGTCGTCTTCAGGGTCGTTGGCGCCGGCGTCCGGTTCCCCCGTCGTCCCTTCGTCGCGGCCCCCCTCCCCTCCGCCGCCGGCCGTCCAGCCCTGGGCCGCCCAGTACGTGTACTGGTCCCAGTAGCCGTAGTAGGCCTCGGCGGCGTGCTGGTCCCAGGCGGCCCGGGTGTCCCCGTCGTCCCAGGGAGGGCTCACGGTGTCTGGGTGCTTCTCCAGCCAGCCCTGCCACAGCAGCGCCTGGCCCTGTTGAGCTGGACAACGAGACGCAAAACCAAAAGCAAACACGTGACTCTTAGAGGGCGGAGGGGGTCAAAGGAATGCACTCAGTGAATACCTGTGAGGTAGGCATTAGGAAGGCTGAACCCTCCCTTTTCCATAACAAAGAACATCCATATGCATTTTCAATTGATAACCTAGACGTCTAGAGCCTTTTGAAAAACATTTAGAGAACAGCCCACACAAACACAGGAGTCCCTGAGGGTAGCATGTGACCTACTCACCCCAGTACGTCTCCCAGCCTTCGTCCTGCGTCTCTACTGGTGTCTCTACTGGTGTCTCCTCTGGTGTCTCTACTGGTGTCTCTACTGGTGTCTCCTCTGATGCTTCTGTCACCATCTGGCCCTCTGCTGGGAAGAGTGGACAGACTTCAGAGACCATCATCTGACCATCAATTCTCTGGTGCTAACCTTGAAATATGACTACATAGTCGGTAAACGGTTCCAAACACAAATAGCAACCATGAAGCTGTGGTTGTGGGTGATTTTTATTCACAATAATTCTTTATTTTTATTAATTTGTAGACCTTGATAAAAAATAATTGAACACCACGCATTTGATGACTTGAGATGCCTTACCTTGCAGTCTTTCTTGCTCCTTCTCTGCCTGTTCCTTTTCTCCCATGCCAACCACATCTTCATCATCCTCCTCCTCCTCCTCTTCTGCTGGCGCCGCCCAGTGATTGGGAGCTCTCCGCTTCACTCGCCTCACCTGTCAGAGATGAATAGAGAATGACGTGGGGTTATGTGTGCTGTTCAGCTGTGTGTAATGACGTGGGGTTGTGTGTGCTGTTCAGCTGTGTGTAATGATGTGGGGTTGTTTGTGCTGTTCAGCTGTGTGTAATGACGTGGGGTTGTGTGTGCTGTTCAGCTGTGTGTAATTAAAACGGTTATGTGGAAGCTGCCGCGGCGGTCTCTTACGGTTTTCTTTTTTACAGAGTGACTTGCGAAGGCAACAGGTAGGCCCATGCTGGCCATCAGTTGAGCCTCTTCATCCAACAGTTCATCCTCCACCTCTTCCTCCTCCTCCTCCTCCTCCTCCTCCTCCTCAACCTCATCGTCCACTACATCTCCTTCATCTTCTTCAAAGTCTTCATGATCTAAATTGAGGTATGGGAAGTATTTAATTCCATGAGGTCCTGGTCTTAGTATGATCCACAGTTTCAAGTCAAGATCTCCTTCTTATTGGACATACCTTGCGGTTCAGATGTGGCCTTGTTAGAGTTGAGGTATCTGTTGTCAGAGCAATATAATTCACGGTCCCTGTAGGTTTCGGGTTATAGTGATTGTCATGACTGAATTAGATCATGCTTTTCGTACATCTTGAAATAGAAATAAACAGAAAGGAGGCTGTTCAATTAATGCTTGTGATACTTACTGTACAAAGGCTCTGGAACAGAGGCAATGCGTGATTTGCTTGTCCGTTTTGTTCGAGGAAAAGAAAATATCCGCAACCAAGCTCCACCGGCTCGTTTCGATCATCATGTTGATATTGATCACGTTCTCAGGACAAAGTAGTGAAAAGGTTACAGTACGCTAAGTTTGTCCTTCATTCATGATGGACTTATCCAAAATAAGATGTCTACAAATGAGTTATCCGAAACGGACGTCTCCTTCAAACTGTACAGGTTGATAAGAAACAAAGCCAGACACCTGCAATGTGCATTTGCATGTAAAAAGTTCACGTTTCAGGTATGACTCGAACGTAAACACATGGTAGGAGAAGTATGCGTAAATAGCCGAACTTCCGGATGATTTCCGGGGTAGGAGTGTCGCCCGAGAAGGGTCCGGGTAGATCAGTCTATCGCTACTTCTTTCATGTCTACCCGGCAGCTGATGATTCAAAATAAATATTAATTAAAAGGTAAGAATCTGGAGATTTCGTGGATATGTATTGTACAAGAAATGCATGATTGTGCCATCTTTCTAATCGGCTTAAAAGCAAAGTAGACATCGTTGTTGAATTCAATTTTGATGTTGAAAATGTCCCAGTAACTTCATAATGTCAGCCCGAGGTTGCTGTCAAATGACATTATAATGTGTTATCGATCGATTGGATATATTCAAGACCTGTCAATCGCCGTAATTATATATTTTTTAAAAATAAATAAATAAACCTAAATGAAGTAGAATATTTATGCTCAGTTAGCGGAGCCCATGTTGGTAAATGTGGCCACGTCCTAATGATTGTTGTTGCGTTTGCCCGCTAGGACCCAAGGTTCTGCAGTACTATTAAGATAGTGTTGCAAACAGCTTTAAAATATTGCGGTTTTAACCCTTATTGATACATTAAAAATGTTACACGGATTATACGATGCATGTCTTGGTTTAGCATTTGCAATGGCACATTAGGTTCCTTTACCACATTTGATATGATTGCATTAAATTAAACTCAAAATATGTACACAATTTTAGTAGCTATCACTATGCATCCGAACAACTAAAAACAAGAATAATTTCCAGGCCGAACTCGTTCCCTGAGTGTGTTATGCTTGTGAAACATGTTATGTTTATTTGTTTGGTGCCCTTCCTGTTACTAGGGTCAGCCTGCTCTGAGCTAAGCTGTGGGACTTGGAGCTGGTCAGCTCTCGGACTGGTTGCTGGCCAAGATACCAGTATGTCAGACGTCGGGAACCAGTCCTGCCTGGCCACGGCGGAAGATTTTACCTCCTTCCTGGTATTGTGTGTGTGTGTGTGTGTGTGTGTGCGCGTGCAACTAGTCCCATTTGGACTAGTTGGATACATGTATTTGGGCTATCAAATACCACTCCAAATAGTCCAAATGAATTTGGACTATTTGGAGGGTGCTACGTTTTAACGGTGATCTCAGGTGTTGATCATAAGGCTGTGACGTGTCTCCGCCCAGCTGTGTGTCTTCCATTCACTGGAGCAGTGGGCTGGACTGGGCAAGGCCGAGGATTACCTCAGCGTCATGGAGTACCTGCTGTGGGTCTTCACCCCTCTGGCTGTGGTCTTCATCCTGCCCTTCCTCATCGTCATCCTCCTCTACCTCTCCATACTCTTTGTCCACGTATTTAAGGTACATACCCTGCTTTGAGGATTTTTAGAGACTCCTAATCCAGTTTTGCTCTGAAATATATAATGCATCCTGTACATTTGTGTTTGAACATTATCATGTTCAAACACATGCATAGCACGTTTGTCAAAACTTTTTGTTTCACATTTACGTTTATTGCAGTATTGTCATCAAGCTATATTACAAATATAATACATGAAGTATTATATTTGTATTATTCAAAGATAATTTGAGCTAGGCAGGGCACCTCTCCTAATTATTATAATGATCAACAAATAAAGAAATCAATACTATTTCCCTCCGGGAGGGAAAACCGGGAGCGTAGCCCGACTTCCGTGCTTACATTGCAGTTAATAAACCTGGAAGTCCCAGGAACCACGTTAAAACCAACCTTGGTGCATGTAAACACACTGATTGTTGTTTTGAAAAACAGTAGAGTCGTGGAAAACGGAGAATACAGATTCTTTAGCCTGCTGCTGTGACACTCGTGAACCGTCTGTGTGTGTCTCGGCCGCGCAGAGGAAGAACCAACTGAAGGACGCGTACTGCAACAACCTCTGGGACGGCGCCAGGAAGACCCTGGCTACTCTCTGGGACGGCCACGGCGCCATATGGCATGGTAGGGGTCATGGGCCCAGTGGGAATGGCCATGGAACGCTCGCTTGGACTTCATTTATATCTCAGCGCTGTTAAATAATGTTTTGTTTTAAATCGTGAACGAGCACAAAGTTTATTAACTTTTTTAGTTGTTTTACATGTATGACATTTATATTGGAAGTGTGTGTGTGTGTGTGTGTGTGTGTGTGTGTGTGTGTGTGTGTGTGTGTGTGTGTGTGTGTGTGTGTGTGTGTGTGTGTGTGTGTGTGTGTGTGTGGGCACGTGCGTGATTGTGATGATCGCGGTTAGTGAGTCACCCTCTGTTGCACAACAGAAGTAAACATCAAACGACCCCAAACAAACAGACAAACAAACAAACAAACATCTATTAAACTGGTAAAACACAGCGGCGAGAACACGAAAGAAGCCTCAACAAGTCACGAAGCTGAGCATATTTTGGTACACAAATATCAAAGTAGGAAAATGATGTTCTGATGTTTATTCCAGATGTGACTGATAAACAACGCAGTAGAGCTTCCCTCTGGTGGCATATCATTTGTTTGGTTGATTGTTTGAATAATTCTGAAGAAACACAAATGAACCTGGTAACAAGTCCCTGTGAACGGTTTTCCTTCTAGTTTGTTGACCATTATGTCGAAACTTGATCCGGTGTCAATGTCCAACATTAAGAACCGTGTCAAACAATGGTCCATCTTCAGGTCAATGATTTAACTTGAACCTCTGTTCTGCACCAGCACCATTTACTGACAGTGGACTGAACGTTACAGGAGAGTATTGGTAGACCCGATAGGCGTACAGAGCCATAAAACACTACCTAGTGCAGAAACTCACACATATGAGCGTGATACTGCCGGTGTTTAACTGAGGAAACTCCCACACTCATCGGCCCAAAGGCAGAACTAAAAGTGGGCCACAAATGTACTTGTGAAAACGGCCATTTATAATATGTTTATTGACACTAGAGTGTTAAAGAAGAGGACAAGGAGGCTGTTTATAATGGCACATTTAATCTGTTGTGGTATTTAGAAATCCTTAGCCTAAGCGCATGCTGGGCGCCCCAGCTGTAGCTAAAGTCCCCCCCAGCTCAGGCTAAAGACTCAACGTTCAACTATCTCAAGTCCCTGCCTTCAAGCCTGCTAGCCCAATGCGTGCTTTCTTTATACGTTACAGTATTTTCCAACCAAGTGATCCGCCGTGCGTTTCAAAGACCGAAATGAAATTGAATAAAGAGCTCAGCTTTTGAAAACTTGACCTATTTGTAACTGTTTCATTGTCAGGTTATGAAATCCATGGCATGGAGAAGATCCCAGAAGAAGGGGCAGCGCTGATCGTGTACTACCATGGAGCCATCCCCATTGACTACTACTACTTCCTGGCCAGTGTTCTCCTCCAGAAGGGGCGCACCTGCCACTCGGTCGCCGACCACCTCGTCTTTAAGATCCCAGGTATGCCTGGGCTACATATGCATTCAGGGGGTATACATTATTCTTAAAGGGGAGATGTCACACTCTAGATGGAAGCACAACCCCCTTATAGTCGGTAGAAGCCCAGTATGGTGTCTCCCCTTTTAGGATATTCATAGTCATAACTGAGGCGTAATCCTGTATTTAAATTCCCACACACGCACGCAAGAACACACTTCGCTAGGCAGGCAGACACGCAGACATGCTCGCACATGCACTCACACACTCAGTCATACATACACACACACACACGCACACAGACACACATAACGCACAATCAAATTACCAGGAAGACGGCATAATCTTCAGGGCTAATCCTTGTTTCAACTCAGAAAACCTTTAATGTTTTTTGTACCAATATGTTTGGAGGTAGAACAAGGTAGGATAAAGACAGGATTAAATCACCAGGATTACAGTATCCGTAAGGAAGATGAATCATGATCTCATCTCAGCATATGGAAAGCCTTAATTGTTCCATATGTTAATCTGTTTCTGTGAACAAATCAACATATGGAAGCGTTAGAAACAAATAGTTCCCACAGTGCTGGATTACATGAAAACAAACGATCCAATTATAGTTTGGCCTCCTGCAATGATGTGATTCTTCAAATGTAATTAGTAGACTGATTGCAGGACCATGACCAAGGGAATTGTGATTAAAGCCTCTGACATAAAATAACATATATGATGGAAAAGTTTTATTGTGCAAGAAGCAACAAATCTGTACAGATCATCAATATTAGAAATGTTAGTGTAAACCCTTTGTCTGGTTGGTTCTGGGTCAGGGCTGTGTTGGAGGCTCCGTGGCCCACGTGATAGAAATCGAACCTCACGATGAACACTGTGAAGAATAACATCCACACACTGTCGTAGAAGGATACAAATGTCCATATTTGATTAGCAATAATAACCAATAAGTAATGAATGGTAAACGACAAGCTACAAATCATTGCATTACAATTTATTTCCTATGACTTGTTTAGTGCTTGCTAGATGTATAAATTACAAAGTTAATAACGAAAACACGTCTTTGCCCCTGCAGGGGCTACAATACGTTTAGATATTGTCGGTAACTCAGTAAATGTTTCGGCATTGTCAGGTCGTTTTTCAGTTCTTGTAATTTGTACAAGCCTTTCTTTTTGTACGAACACAATGTCTCTTAGCACAATGTCACTGAGGTAGTGGGTTGTACTAAGTCTCATAAATCAGACGTTAGAGGCAGACTAGTTGTAATGGCGGTATAAATAGAAAACGTAGCAAAGCAAAAAGGTTAAAAATAAACTAGAGTGTGTGTATATATAGTAGAAGCACAGCATGTGCTCTAGCACCTTTATGAGGAGTTATGACTGCATGCTTGACACATTAGCGGGTTGAGACACGCACACACAAACACCAAAACACACACACACACACACACACACACACACACACACACACACACACACACACACACACACACACACACACACTCCAACCCTGTTGCTAGACGACCACACCACCAACACATGGTTGGTTGTCGCTCTGTCTTCCGCTGCTCCTGACTCTGGCCTCCTCTGCTTCGGTCTGGCTCCCCGTCTGCTCCTGACTCTGGCCTCCTCTGCTTCGGTCTGGCTCCCCGTCTGCTCCTGACTCTGGCCTCCTCTGCTTCGGTCTGGCTCCCCGTCTGCTCCTGACTCTGGCCTCCTCTGCTTCGGTCTGGCTCCCCGTCTGCTCCTGACTCTGGCCTCCTCTGCTTCGGTCTGGCTCCCCGTCTGCTCCTGACTCTGGCCTCCTCTGCTTCGGTCTGGCTCCCCGTCCCGGCCCAGGCATCAAGCCCCTGCTGGAGGTGTTCAGCGTGATCCACGGCCCCCAGGAGGAGTGCGTGCGGGCGCTGCGCGGCGGCCACCTGCTGGGCATCTCGCCGGGCGGCGTGCGGGAGGCGCTGTTCAGCGACGAGACGTACCCCCTGATCTGGGGCCACCGCCGGGGCTTCGCCCAGGTGGCCATCGACGCCCAGGTGGTAAGGCCGCCGCCCACCCCACGCCCCCGTCAGCCTCATCATCGCCGTCGCCGTCGTTGAGCGTCTGCGCAATGAGGCCATTTTGTTTGTTTTATTTAAAGCTAATAATAATAATAATGCATTTTATTGATGGGCGCCTACAAACATAATAGAACGGTGTACAAGAGAACAGAGTGGGGTCATTGTAGTCCCAAGAAGGCAGCTGACTTAAAAAGAAAGACTAGTCTAGTCTAGTAGACTTGTCTGAGTAGACGTTTTCAGGGGAGGTTTGAAAGTGATGATGGAGTTGGGGTGTTGGCTGTCCTGAGGCACAGCGTTCCTGAGGTGGGGGGCTGAGTGACCAAAGGCCGTTGACCCCATGGTAACCACGCTCCTCTCCGCCTCTCCCTCTCGCAGCCCATCATTCCCATGTTCACGCGGAATTTGCGGGAAGGCTTCAGATCGCTGGGAAGGCTGAGTAAGTGCCGAACGAGCAGTTTACACACGGTATCCCAGCCTTATGTTGTACAAACCCTCATGTTCATTCCTCCAGTGGATCCAAGGTGTGACGGGTGATACAGCGACAGCATGTACAGATTAAATTCCTTGTTCCTATTTTCCTATTTATTGATATCTACATACGGACTGTCTTGGAATCTCTCTTACACTTGAATCTGTCCCACGGGCCATGTGCTTATCAGAAGGCCAACGTTCCCTCCCTGCCTAATCTGTGGTCACTCAGCCGCTGAAGGGCTGTCCGCTCTAAGCACCTCCTATCTGCATTTCCCGCTATGCTAGCTCATGGCCCTTACGCCGCCCTTATATGCACCGTAGGTAAGAACGAAGCATTGAGAGCAGAAGAAAGCAGGATATAGAAAATATAAAAAGCCCCCCCCCAGATATTCTCAGAGAGCATTTCCTAGCCAGCTGATTAAGTTCAACTCAAATGAAAGCTTATTGTGTATACAGTGTATTGTATATTCTCCCTACAGCACCTTTAACTCTTACTCACTTATATTCCCTTATCTATTTATACTGACGTTGGCATGTTGTTTCTCTCCCCGTAGAGTTTTTCCGTTGGCTTTATGAGCGGTTTCGACTGCCGTTCGCTCCGATTTATGGTGGCTTTCCTGTCAAATTCCGTACGTACTTGGGGGATCCGATCCCGTATGACCCCAACGTAAACGCTGTGGAATTAGCAGCTAAAGTAAGTATGCCTTTTGAATACGATGTCCTCAATAGAGGTGCACTCACTGGAGAGGCTGCCCTCCATAAATGTATTTAAATGTCATTATGGAAGGCAACTTGTCATTCTGTAGGTTTCTTTCTGGACAAACTCTTGACCACGCTTTGCTGTAGAGAATATTTTATTGGTGCATCCTTGTCATCTACTTTTCCACAAGACTGTGATTATTAACTCCTACATGTGTAATTAATCAAGCATGTCTTTATTTTGTTTCCATACTACATGTCATCATAAATGCAAAGAAGGAAAAAAAAAGAAAAACGAAGGTGTCTTTCTGCTTTTTTCTAGTCTCTTACACTTTGGAGGTCTGCTCGTAACAGCATATAGTCGGCTCGGTTCTGCAGAGCCGTCCTAGATGCTCTGATGTACACAGGTCTCTTAACCAGGGCCGTCTCCTGTGCCTCCCTGTAGCTGTGTGAACCTTAAAGGGAACCCCGTGGTTTTGATTCGACTGTGTTCTGAATGAGTTCCTGGTATCCACGATACCAGCTCTACTGACGCAGTGTCGCCCTCCGGCCACCAGGTGCGTCAGTAGAGCTGGTATCCACTATGATACCAGCTCTACTGACGCAGTGTCGCCCTCCGGCCACCAGGTGCGTCAGTAGAGCTGGTATCCACTATGATACCAGCTCTACTGACGCAGTGTCGCCCTCCGGCCACCAGGTGCAGCAGGCTGTGCAGTCGCTCGTGGACCGCCACCAGGAGATCCCGGGCAACGTGCTCCGGGCCCTGCTCGAGCGCTTCCCTTCCAAACACAAAGAGGAGTGAGGGTCAGAGCGCTGCTGGGCCCTCGGGAACACAGTGAGGGGTCAGCAGAGCGCTGCTTGGCCCTCAGGAACACAGTGAGGGGTCAGCAGAGCGCTGCTGGGCCCTCGGGAACACAGTGAGGGGTCAGCAGAGCGCTGCTGGGCCCTCGGGAACACAGTGAGGGCACGTTGAGACCTGCACCAGCACTCACAAGAGGAGAAGAACATTATCTCACTACCACTTACAAGAGGAGAAGAATACTATCACAGCATCACACTCACACTGACAAGAGGAGAACAGCATCACACTCACACTGACAAGAGGAGAACAGCATCACACTCACACTGACGAGAGGAGAACAGCATCACACTCACACTGACAAGAGGAGAACAGCATCACACTCACACTGACAAGAGGAGAACAGCATCACACTCACACTGACGAGAGGAGAACAGCATCACACTCACACTGACGAGAGGAACCCACACATACGTTTTAAAATGTCCCTAAGTAGAACAGTGGTTATCAAATAAACATAACTACTAGGGGTGTGCATCGTTCCTTTATTGGACGATTTTGACCAATCAGATCGCTCGAAATACATATGTATATCTTTTTTTTCTTTACCTTGAGCATAGCTAAGGCTAAGATGTAGCTTAGCCTATGCACAATAGTTGATCATTGTACAGTATTTAAAATTATGTGGGGGGGGGGGGGGGGGGGGAACCTCATTCTTTTCTATACATGTAACCCTTTAGATCTTCAAAATATTACTTGGTGCCGATCACTTTCGCTTAAAATTATTATTTATTTTCCACGAAAATATCCATATTCTCAAGACTGAAGTAAATCCAATACGTTGTGTATATGTTGTACGTCCAGGGGGTTGAAGCCTCTTTGGTTTTAGGCGTTTTATTTTATCCAACTTTAGTAATGATCATCTCAAACAAGGCCCTATAAGAAGGTCAAGAGTGAAGCGCAGTGTCACTGCTGCTTGGCGTAGCAGTTCTGGAAGTGCAGTGCTTTCTGTCCAATGAAAGCGACAACTTTGCAGCTACACTCAGACTACCCTAGCACGCAGTGGGCTGCACGTGTTAGCTATTGAAGGGATTCGGCAATGGGCTGTTCGTCCCCTTGGTAGCAGTTGATGGCATGTTCTTTGACTTCTGTCGGGAGAATGTGCAACGCTGAATGAAGAGTAACCTAGTGTAAGGAAATGGCCGTAAATATATTTGGCTGTATGCATCATTGGTTATGAATATGTAATGGTTTGTCTGTGCAGTGTAATGTGTGTTGATGCAGCTTTAGATGAACCTGTGTTGAACTGGTGTGTTGCCATGTACAGAATGTATTGATCAATTGGTCATGTTTGCGCCAAGGTGTTGTTTTGCCACTGAATTGTATTGTGGTGTATAGTGTTTGTATGTGGCTGTATATTTCTATTCCTTTTATTGAACTACTCTGATTCTACCGTTTTTGCCTACTTTCAAATTGAACTGCCAATGTTTGGTTTATTTAGGGTAAAATCGTTTTATGCCTTTTTTTTATGTGAAAAATATTTTTTGTCAATTACAAAATATTTAAATGTTATACATGTGTGACAAAAAAAAAGCCTGTCTAACCCATCAATTATATATATTTTTTGAGATTTTTCATTAAATGTACTGTCAAATGATGTAATATACACTATTTGCACTTTCCAAAAATCGGAGGTCCAATTGCAAACTATTGCGATCCAGGACTGTGAAGTCATCCTGAATAAATATATTTTACTATGACGTTGGTCCACTGTGGTTTCTGATCTATGGAGAGCAGAGAGTTGAAGCTAAGGCCATGATTCCAACTGTTAAATATTCAAGGGGCTTCATTAACTCTGGTGTACTTGACCTTTCCAAGGTTCACTATTTAAGGTAACTTAACAAGTGAACTCCGATCAGTATAATATAAATAATTTATCTATGAAGATATAAGTACATGAACAGGCATATCACTCTAACATATTCACTATTAATTAATGTATTTTGAGTTTTGTTCCATTCATATACTTCATGAATGTAACTCAGAAGGGGTAAAAAGCTCTTAGGGATCACAAATATATGTAATGTATTCTGTCGCCCTTGTAGATAATATTATGTTGTATTTATTTACATAGGCTATATGTTGCAGTCATTCAATTGAATGGTTTGTATTTTAATTATAAGACATCCTTTAGATTTCTGGAATTTCCATAAACGTTTAACAGAATAGTGTTCTCCAAGGACAACAGATGTAAATTAGCCTTGTGGCTAGAATCTTGCTCAATTATATATTGTGCGTTGTCCCTGTCAAATAAACATAAAATAAATAATCTCTTTAATATCGGTGTCTCCGACGCAGACATTATTCTAGAAAGTTTTCAGAACTGGATACTTGAATGAGTCAAAGGTGTGCAGGGTCTACAGTTAAGACCGAAATTAATTCATGCACACAAACTGAAAAGGAGAAATGATTGGGAAGGATTCTTCCTATTTACCAACAACTCAATTCAATTGGCAAATCCAAGCAAGGAAAAAAAACGTTAGGCTAGGAAAATGACCACAGTGTACTTTATTAAATGCATTTTGGTACTTGTGTGTTGCATCAGATTCAAATAAAAATTTACAAAAATCCATTATATACAAAAATGTCATGTTATTTTTTTTACTGTTCATTGTTTTTTTTAGTTTTTTTTACAATAAAATCGACTTCTTTCATTAGAACATTTTTTCTCACCTCAGACTTGTATCACACAATGCAACCTACTGAAAATATCATTGGTTAGGTTTTTTGTCTTTCATCTTTTGTCTTTTTTAAATACACCAAATACGCCACACTATGTTTTACTCTGCGGTTGCCCATAGCAACAACCGTCAAGGTGGATGGAACTCCTAAAGACACCCTTCACGATCACAACTCAGAAGAAAGGAATGTTTCTTTTTTCAACATGGACATTTTGAATACACTTATTTACAAATAGATTACACTTGTTACGGGTTCTTAAGTCTATCATTTGTGAACCTCAATTCTTTGCGAACTGAATCCGTTTTAAATGGACTTTGTCTGTACAGTGTGTTTATACAAGTCAACAACGACACGAAATGCCCACATTGCCAAAATACTATTTTTTTTTGTTACTGTGCTCGTACTCAAGGCTGGATTTACACAGACAAACCAGGAGAAGAAAGTACAGAATGTGCTCTCTCTTGACCGGATGAAGTGAATTGGACTGTCACGACTCCGAATGACCCGGCCGCGACTGGCTCACAGGTAGTAAGTACAGGATCGGAGTTATTGCTTTTCCTTGTCCTGTGTAAATGCAGCCCCTGTCCATTTGCGGGCCCCGGTCATGTCTCTAGTTCTCAGTTCTCTGGAGGGCCTACGCTCAGAAGTAGGACATGATGGGAGTTGTTTCGCTGCCAAGATGAAACATCTCTTTGCCTCGGGACCTGGCACTACTCTCACCAAAGACATCGGTCGACCTGGCGTTGTTAAGTCAGCGCATAATACGTGGGAAGCTCCGGGTGGAAAAGAACATTGCGATCGTCACCCTTCTCACGCATTGGCAAAGAAGATCAAACACGTATACTATGTGCCTCCGGACCAAGTGTAAGCACAGTAACTACTTCCACCGATTAATGCCACTGAAAAGTGTCCAAAGAAATAATACTCTTGAAGTCTCACGCGCATACACGCACGTCCATGCACGCACGCACACACACACAGGCACGCACACACACACACACACACACAGGCACGCACGCACACACACACACACACACACACACACACACACACACACACACACACACACACACACATAGACCACTTTGGGACATATAGGGGATAAAAGAATGTCCTGACTGATGAGGTTGAAATAAGGAAGAGATTAACAACATATGTCTTTAGGTGAACCAACCCTGTACAAGCAGCTTATTACCATGACGACAGATGAGTACCAGAATGACGTCATCCCGTCTCACCCAGCACTACCTGCCCTCGCGCCCATTCACACACTAACGCTCTACGTATTATCTTGTTAAATTCATATAATTCCATTAATTATTAATTCCTTAAATTTCTTTAGCATCATTTTCACAGTTGTACAAATAACGATGATCATGTATTATCAAGGATCTATGTTTTGCACATAAGAAAAAAATAATAACATGGACCAACAGGGCTGAACCTATGAACTACCACCTGTGAACTACCACCTGTTAACTACCACCTGTTAACTACCACCTGTTAACTACCACCTGTGCACTACTCCACACACCATTGCTTCTGGAGGCAACCGGTCCTCCGCAAGTGTTGCCTTGCATAGCAACCACTGCAAAGAAATGAAAATATGCACGTAAAAACCAATCCGATCTGCCGCTGGCTTGGCAGAATTGATCCTGCATGTTAACTAGAGATGAGGTAGCTTCCATGTACACCACAACCGTTATTATGTCTGCATATGGTGAAGAAATCTTTACAGTGTCGATGACGCAAAAATTGCTTAAACAAATAATGATCCAAATGAAACCCAAATGGGACCTGTACACAGTAACCGAGGGAATGCAGGACATTTTGTGAGACAGAGTTCAGCCAATTGAAGTCGTATGTTACCTTTATGTTTTTCGTTCCCTATTTTGAATGAAAATCTCCTCAAAATATAAAAAAAACAGTTGGGGGAGAGACACCCCACCTCTGTATTGCTTAATCACCAAGTCATTTTAGTTATTGTGTGAGTGCTACTGTTAACCTGTGCGACCGTCCAAAAAGTCAGAGTCTATCGTGTGTTGGTTGCTGCGTATAGTTTAAAGGAACCCTGAAACCTTGATTCAATAAGACTGCCTTTATAACACACAGTCAATCATTTGAGATATTGCGTAAAATTAATTAATGGACAGAATGACGTCATTTTCCAAAGCTTAGAATATAAATAAGTGCACACACATCCCCTGCCATTGCAATGACTTGGTAGTTGCACAATTTCACCCGAGAATGGCAACAATTATGCAATGCAGATAAGGTAACAAAATTGCATCCTAGTGTGCTCATATCTTATAGTTCGGTGAAACCTTTTATTCCCCATTTCCAGATTAACACAGATCACAGAAGAATATGTTCATGTTTTGTATATCCCTGAATCTCAAGTTACTAATAATCGTATACAAAAGCATGTCTGTATGCCTTCATTGCAGAGGTGTTAAGAGTAGGGAACACATGTGTAGCTCGTTAAGTTAATTATTGGTATGGGGCTGTGCCATAATTAACGTGATGAGACACACCCCTGGTGTCACACTTCTGTGATAAAGACCTCTGTGATACAGTAGAACCCTATTTGCAAAGGCCAGATTGCTTGCAGGTTATTTGCGCCTGTATTGTATACAGTTCTCCCTGGAAGGACGGGACCTGAACACTTTAGGATTCAAAAAAATTGTAACTGATGAAATACAATATGATTAGCTTAATTGGTGTCGATGAGAGAGTGTACATGGAAGGCAACATTTTTTTGAGTTGAATTTGATGCAATCTAAAGGTAAAAGCCATGTTGAAACAGTAAGCAAAGCTAGTATGATTTTAGTGGAAAAGCACAATTTTTAACCAACAGAAGGAAGGTAGATAACCTTCTGCAAAAAGCACTACATTACAACTTTTTATCTGAAGTTCAGATCAGTTAGGGAACACATATATATTTTTTAACAGTTAGGCCAACTCAGCTGATAGATTTAAACTGACCACAGCAAAAACTCTTAAGTGATCTAAAGAACATGTGCTCATTAAGGATTACAAATAACATTACTGACTTAAAGACCGGTTTATTAAGATTAGTCCAAGACAATTTATCTACATTTTATCACCCTTCATTCAAAAAGGCTTTGTTGTGATTAACGTTAAGATGGTTTTGGCCTGTATTGTGGGTGTTGATCTTAATTTTGCCCAATTCAAACTGGACTTTTACAAAGTAACCAATCATCTTCAATCTCACGCTCAAACAAGCCGTTCTAGAGGTCGGGTCACAGAAAATGAAATACATGAAAAAATAAAGTGAGTTCCTTTGAGAGGCTCAAAGGCTCCCGAGGCTCAGTGCAGCCATTGCTCTGGTGCTTCCAAACACAGCAAGTGCTGTTGCTGTTGTTGTGCTACTCTTAAGTGTTACAGTACTTAGCCTCTAGCAGTCATCTCCACTGACTGTGTAATCCGTCATGTTTGGCGCATGGAGACCTCCTCCTTGTCCTAATGTCCAAGAGAGAACAAAGGACCTCTGTGTCACCATGCTTTGAACCTATAACAACGCCCTGCGTGAAAAGCCATAGGTGAAAGAATGTGAAGCAGCGACTAAATACAAATACTATTTACATTAAATGACTATGCTTAACTGAAATTGTAAAACAAAAATGAAGGCAAAAATTGAACTTTTCATGCCACGTTTGTGATACAAAATGACTCCGGGACCGGAATCTTTAAAACCTTCATCTCAAACACAAATGGCGTCAGCCTTGAACGTTACATAATGTTGCGCGAGGCAAACTGTAGACGGATAACACACGCGTGCGCGCGCGCATGTGCACGAGCACACACACACACACACACACACACACACACACACACACACACACACACACACACACACACACACACACACACCGTCACAAGGCAAATAAATATGTAAAAAAAGAAAAATATAAAAATAAATTAATAACAGGTTGTGCTGAGAGTAAGACAAGTTATATAAAGATTAAAATAATAAGACACTGGAGGAAAAAAGCCTTATTTGGAGACGGGAGGGGACCCTTTGTACGAGCCAGTGGAATATATGTCATACGTATTCAATAATATAATTACACACACGTAGCGACTAAGATTACCTAGCATTACCAAGGTCACTGGTAACACTTGGCAATTAGGGTCCATTAATTAACCATACATTAACATTATCTAATGCAGTCATTAGCTTGACTATATAGCATTAGCACAGGGGATGGGTTTTTGTATTGTGGTTCAGTGCTTGTAGTCAAAGTGTACTCAGGTAGTTAGTTAGTTGACAATCTCAGTATTGCATTGTGTTTTTCAAGGATGTTTTCCCATTTCTTTCCCTTTTCGTTCTCAATGATAGGTATGAGATAAGGGGAGAAGCAGCGGTTGTATGCATTAAATAATGCATACATAATTACCCTAGTTAACATGAATACCATTAGTAAATGATTACTAGACACATCAGCAAACTGTTCATTTACGGTTAGTTAATGCACATAACTGCATCAACTAATGTTGATTCATGGTTAATTAATGAACCCTTATATAAAGTGTTACCAGGCATGTACCTGATGAATGATGAGAATGGCCAACGTCTCTTGTAACTGATAACTGAATGAATGTATTCACATGTGTTGCAGTGACAGTAGGATTGTAGAGAAATGTACTAAGGCCTTCTGTAGGTCGATACAATTACTACGCGCACGTCATTTCCCTCACTGTGTGGCTGATAGGCACATATGAATACAGAAAACTAGTATTCCGATCACATCTATCACCTCTCATTCTCCGTATCAACTTCATGCATACACATTTAGAAGGCTAATTAGCCTAACTAGCTTAAGCCAACTCGTGAGGCTGGCATTGTAGCTCCTACTAAAACAAGGAGAAGCACGGTTGCTTCGCACGTCTAGGTCAGGCAAGTGGAACGGATTACGATTTTCTGACCGCTATCTTGAGTCCACTTGTGCTATTTTGCTTTCAACACATAGAAACAAAAGCCACATCGTGGTTTATGCAATATGAAAAAACAAAAAACAAAACACATCTTGCAGGATAATATTTGCTTATGCTGACAAAAAAGTTTCTTTGATTTCTTGTTTGGGAGAGAGACAACTGGAGTCCTATGTTGTAAACATGGCGCACAAGTGGCGGTCAGATATACGGTGGATCTGGGCTTCTTGTGGACATGCTGTGCTTTCTTTTGCTTCCACCAGAAAGCGATGTCATCTTTTTTTGACTAAGTGCGGTCGTGTAGGGATCTCAATGGCTCTCCTTAGTCCTAACCGTTTGTCTCAACCTGCATATCAGGCTCGTATTGTGTTTGGTACGTCATAGGGACTGTTACATTTGTGTGTGTGTGTGTGTGTGTGTGTGTGTGTGTGTGTGTGTGTGTGTGTGTGTGTGTGTGTGTGTGTGTGTGTGTGTGTGTGTGTGTGTGTGTGTGTGTGTGTGCGTGTGTGTGTGTGTGCGTGTGTGTGTGTAAAATGACAAACAAAAACTGTTAGCACTTCACTTTGTACAATTTATCATGCAGTCATTGCAGCCAGTTACTGGTGTTGTTCACAAATTGTAACACGTTAGTAATGTTGATGCAGGCCCAATGTCAACATGTTCTGAATAAGAGCCCGTGTTGATACGGAAACAGAAACACAACAGTAAATGTTTCCCCTCAGTAATCAAAATACAGCAAAGAGTGTCTACATTCTAACCAAGATAGACAGACACACATACACACACAGACACACACACAAGAACACACATACATACACACACACACACAGACACACGATTGTGGAGAAATGCACACTTGTACGGTTAGTATGTCGTTTGTTTACCCTCACCAAGTAGAACGGGTGCAGCACACTGCCTCTATGTCATGTAATATAAAATGCTGCATGTTGTGTTATATCATAATGGAGTATTGTACATCCTGATGTGTATCTTGTCGGTTTTGTATCTTATTTCGTATCTCTGAAGAGAGACCTGCTTGGTCTGCACTTTGTGCCCATCTCTCTCATCTCCGACGGTGGTCTCCTCATCTCCTCTCTGCCTCCGGTCCATTCCCGGGTTATCATCCCCCCTGATGGCTGTCAGTTCTTATCTGCTGTTTCCCCTTCGCTGTCCTCCTCTCTTCGAGTCCCCGACATGTCCTGTACCTCAAGACATGTACTGTACCTCAAGACATGTACTGTACCTCAAGACATTTACTGTACTTCCAGTCTGGGTTTTATTTTTTTTGTGAGGCTCAATTGTTCAGACTTGGGTCGAGCTGTCGGATCGTTTTCTGGCTGAATATGTTCCTCCACCCCCACTATATGTTCTCAGTCTTTGGGTTTATCCCCCCTCCGGTAAACAAGGAGACACCTATTTACACTTCCACCATCCTCAGTCCACGTTGGTGACGCTTTTGGATTCGGGACGGGAAGCGTTGCACCTGAGGTGTCTCCACCAAGCCTTCCAAAGCGTTCCCACTCGGAAAAAGCGTGAACGTTTCTTTAGTTTACAACCAAGGGTGACAACCACCGAGCTCCTCTGGCAGAAGAGAGCCCTTCTATACGTTTGGCAAAGAAGAACACTGCTGATGACCACGGAGAGACGGTAGATCCCTTTATTATGACGGGAATCCGTCTGAGTCTTCACCTCTTCCTCCTGACGCCGCCTCTCGCCAGATGGAAAATACGCAAACCAAGCCAGCTCCCGACATAACCTCCGTTTACTGCCATGTCCCGCTGCTGACCCCCCCCCCCCCCCCCCCCCCTTCAGCAGTCCACCTTTAGCAGCTCCTCAGCCCTCACGGGAGTCGTGGCCGAGGGGTTTCCCGTCCGGATGGGTCCGTGTCCAGGGGCGCCCGTCTCCCCCGCCCACAGCTACTCCAGGCCTCCTCCTCCTCCTCCAACACCCTCGACCAGAACAGAACAGGGCGTGACCGGGTAGACCCCGGGGTACCGTCCTGTAGCTGTACGGTGGCTCCTGACGAGCAGCACCGGAGAGCAGTGACCAGGGCCCCCTGGGAGCCACGGGCCCCTGCTGTAGCACCGAGCCTGGGGGCCCCTTGAGTACCGCGAGGCAGAGCGCCGACGGATCCAGGGAGGAAGAGCAGCAGACGAACACGAGACAGCAGGACGAACGGAGAGCAGCAGACGAACACGAGACAGCAGGACGAACGGAGAGCAGCAGACGAACACGAGACAGCAGGACGAACGGAGAGCAGCAGACGAACACGAGACAGCAGGACGAACGGAGAGCAGCAGACGAACACGAGACAGCAGGACGAACGGAGAGCAGCAGACGAACACGAGACAGTAGGACGAACGGAGAGCGGCAGGACGAACGGAGAGCGGCAGGACGAACGGAGAGCGGCAGACGAACGGAGAGCAGCGGGACGAACGGAGAGCGGCAGGACGAACGGAGAGCAGCAGACGAACGGAGAGCAAGAGGACGAACGGAGAGCGGCAGGACGAACGGAGAGCGGTGGGACCAACGGAGAGCGGCAGGACGAACGGAGAGCGGCAGGACGAACGGAGAGCAGCGGGACGAACGGAGAGCAGCAGGACGAACGGAGAGCAGACGAACGGAGAGCAGCGGGACCAACGGAGAGCAGGAGACGAACGGAGAGCAGCGGGACGAACGGAGAGCAGAGGGACGAACGGAGAGCAGCGGGACCAACGGAGAGCAGCAGACGAACGGAGAGCAGCGGGACCAACGGAGAGCGGCAGGGCGAACGGAGAGCAGCAGGACGAACGGAGAGCAGCGGGACGAACGGAGACGGCGAAGCAGAGTCGAGGGCGGCTCCATGACCAACGGTCCCTGATTGGACGCAGAGCAGGGCTGCAGCTGTGTGTCCGGTACGAGGCCGAAGCCTCCGCCGCTTCTACATCCCCAACCCCCCCCCCCCCCCCCCCACCCCCCCCCACCCCGCCCCACACCCCACCCCCAACCCCCCCCCCCCCCCCCTTTCCCTTTTGCCCCCCCGCCTACCCCCGGAATTAATTTCCCTTTCGCCGCCGCCGTGAATAATGGGTTCTGATTGGTCCGCTGGGGGTCTGGCCGGGCGGGGCTACAGGGTGGTCTCGTACTCCAGCCGCTCCTGCACGGTGCCGTCGTCCTTGTACTGCAGGCGGGGCGGCGCCGGCGAGCAGTCGATGGCCAGGATGGCCTTGCGGATGCTGCGGTCCAGGACGTGCCTCTCCCAGGCCGGGTAGCGGTTGCGGCAGAGGTCGATGCGGACCACCGTCTCGTCGAGCCGCGGCGCCCGCGACGAGGGCGTGGAGGCGGCGGTGGGCCGCACCTGGAACACGGGCATGCAGCCGTCGCGCTCCGAGTGCTTGGCCAGGTCGCGCTCCAGCGTGGCGCTGCGCTCCCGGTTGGAGCGCAGCGAGTTGGTGGCGCCCTCCGGTGGCAGCGCGGAGAACTGCGCGGCGGAGGGGTCCAGGCTGAGCGCCTGGCCGCTGGGGGAGCGGCCGAAGCGCGGGCCGTTGGGGTGGAAGAAGGCGTAGTACATGAGCATGAAGACCACGCCGGTGAGGAAGGAGCTGAAGATGACGCAGAGCGCGGGCACGGCGAAGGCGTCGGTGGCGTGCGGCGCG